>NC_135716.1:54850995-55140283 GCF_964656455.1 Halichoerus grypus
TTGTGTTGGGTTGTATGGAGCAGGGTTGAACGTATGACACAGTGAGGCTTAGTTTTAAAGACGAACACACTTTATAGCTGAAATCCATGAAAATCCATGACAAAAGAGAGAGGCAGGCAGAATGCCAACGTGTGTAGAAGACAAACACCAGGGTTCAGTAACCATTCCAGATAAAGGAAAACAATTTGACCTTCCTACTTTTGTCTTATAAAATGCTTTGCTTAACTTTTAGCTTTAAAAAGAAGAAAAGAGAGAAAGAGCATAAAATGGCTCTTGTGCAGTGGGGAATGTGAGCTTTACTGTAAGTGCTCAGGGAGGTGGGTCTGCCAAAGAATTATGAAATTCTTGAAATATGTATTCTGTGTAATACCACATTTCATGAAAGTATGAAAAACATTTCCATCTTCAAGACTTAATTGAAATGGGTATGGAGCACTTTGGGAACTCATTTTTAAAAAAGAACCTTCGCTTGAGTAGTGTCTTTTTTTGTCATGTACGTAACATGTTTACGTTGAACACAACCTATCAGCTTAGCAGAGGTACACAGTGGCGTATCAAAGCTCCAGCTTATTTATTTTGTCTTAGCAATTTGATTTTTTTTTCCCACTCCTGAATGGTTTTAAATATTTTGCTTACATATTTTTCTGCAGAAATTTGTACATTAATTCTATCTAATTGGCTACTCTACAGCCTTTATGGTATCCCGGCCAAAGAGACATCTGTAATAAGGAATCCCTGGCACAGTGTTGCCTCTTTAATGGGCACTTTAAAAGTATATAATTGTCCCTTTGTCCATAGAGTCTAACAAATATGCTCTTCTTCTGACAAAGGGTTACTGCTAATTTTATTACTATTGTGTTTTACAGCTTCAAAATATCCTTGCGAAGAGTTCACTTGTAACCAAGTAAATGCAGTGTTTTAATTAAGCGGAAACGTGAAAAGGAAGGCTTCTGCAGAGAGGCTCAATTGCTTCCCACAACCTTTATGAAAAGGGCAGGGTGTTAAAACAAACCTCCCACTTTTATTTTCGAAGGAGAAAAAAAAAAAAAATCAGAGCTAAAGGTAATCTCTCCATTAGTATTATTAATAGTGTTCAGCTTTCTTGACATGCTTTAGAAGCAGACAGACTTGTCAGGAGCATCACATTTGCAAGCACTGTCACCGCTCCTGAAGGCTCTGCTGAAAGCAGGGAAGTGTGTTAACAGTAACTGTGAACGGCCTTTGGGGAACAATAGGTTTACCTAAGACTGTGCCTGGCTTTTCAAAATACAAGTTGCTATATTATAGTCCATACTCACGTTAGTGGGCATACCGTACTTGACCCAGGATCATTCAGTGAAGGACCGTTTCCAATTCTAAACTCGGCTCTCATCCCCATTGGATCATCTGACTTGAGCGTGATCGCGTCTACCCACGGAGCAGCGATTCCAGCACGCGTGGTCAATGTTTCTTGCACCGGGACCTAGTTCCTCAGACTCCTGGATGTCTGTTTTCCATTTTCTCCCCAATATTTGACTTTTTAGTGCCGTCCCCTCTCCTAGCGTTTAGGTGCCAGAAGTAATTATCTTATAAAACGCACGGTATGAAGCTAATAGCTACAGACGGTCCCAAGATTTTCAGAACAATCGTGTCACGAAGCTCTTCCAGCTTAGCAGGAGCGCTCAATGAGAACAATGCAAAATTCTTACAGAAGTGGCTGTAACTAGGATATAATTTCTGTTTCACTGTTCTGTTTTATAATTAATCCGCTCTATGTTGCCGGTGTCATTGAATAAAATACCTTGTAATGGCAGTTTCTCTATGCAGGCTGGCCAAGGGAATGGGCTAAATTTACATGACTGTATTTTGTTCCAACAGAGCAGTGGCGGCAGCATAATCAGTTTGAATAAGTAATCAGCTCGGATATTGTTTCGAGATTTGTTTTTTCCTTAGGTCAAGTAAGTCCCTAACTGACATACTTTTATAGAATTAGGCAAGGACTAACTGAGTTTGGCATCTAATCTGTTTTAGCCAGTAGTTCATTTCATCTATTGTCTCCATCCATTGGGAGTCCACGCTGCCCATCATATAAACAATGTGTGCTCTCTTTCTTTGTAGAAATGGTATAAATTTTTGTTTCCAAGATGGAATATGAAATAAAATGTCTCATAGAGCCCCGTGAAAAAATACCCAACAGCAAAACTGTTAAGGAGAGGTGTCCAAAAGCAAGACAGATACGTGCACAGACCCATACAAGTATCAGATAGAACGACACAAACAAAAAAAATCCATTCTAATTTTAGAGGGGGTGGGCAGCACTGTTTGAAACCTCTCTTTGTTATTTGCAGAGGTATACTTAATATACATTACGGTGCTCATGAGGAACATGTTTTGCCCTGTAAGATTTTTAAATCCTTATGATGGAAAGTCACTTTATAATGGGATTTTTGCTGGATAGCTTTCTACTTAGATATCTTTCTATTTAGAGACTCTTCCTAGGTAGGAATATCACAGCCCCATATACAAGCCAACTGACCTGTGGATTCTCATACTAAATATGGCATTGGGGCATTGCCATCTTGAAACAGAGGACATTATAGGGTGCAAACAAATAAGGAATATCAACCCACTATCATAGCTGTTAACACATGATACACTATTAAGAAATAGAAGGTAACAGAGAAAAGGAGCACAAATTATTTTTCTTGATAAATTTGCAAGGGTCAAGTAAAATTTCAAAATATTTTACAATTATTTTAATCCGGGAGGAAAATGTTCTCGAGTTATTAGAACCTGAATTGATAAAATCATATTGGCACCACCGCATCTGCATACACAAATGTGCATGTGTGCATGTTTTGGGTGTGGGGACATATGTACACTTCTACACACTCACATATGTATCGCCGTAATGACTTTTCTTCTTTCATGAATTAAATTTAAAGATATGTAAAATACAGATAAGAAATGATGATGAACTCGTCCCTACTTATGATAGAGAGGAATATGAAATAAATATGACATTACCGGGGCATTAGAGACTATTGTGGCTCCTTAGCCTAAAAGGAATCCAGAGACATAATATGGTTTCATCCGTTGTTATTTTCCTCCCACTGAGCGGCCCCCTCCGACTCTCGGCTCTGACGCTCAGGGAAAGTAAAGCACAGCAGCTGAATTTCACCCCCTCACCCTCCACCTGACTCGTGGATAAAGATAACAGTTCTGGTCCCTGTTGCTTTCAGGTCTTTCCTTGAGATGACTTAATTCATCACAAACAGAGTCAGCAATAAAAAATAAGGTTGAAGCTTGTGCTTTAGTATGAACATAAACTGTGCCTTATATATATTCAAATTCCTGTCTAGTTGGAGGAAATATTCATGACTAATATTAAACTAAGCCCAGAATTAGGCAAAATGCAACAGACATATATTGAAGTGAGCATTTTATTATGTGCCATGTCAGTCAGATTAAAGAAAAGAGTGCATGACACCAACAGGATATTGCATGTATATCAAGCAATCTATTTATATGTGACAGGGAGGGTTTGATTTCTGGAAAGAGTGACAACCCAATGAAATAACAGCTTGCCTTCAAAATTACTATAGTATAAATGTATGTCTTTTAAGGTGGAATTTTAAATTACAATTAAAATGTAGATAAATATGCTTAGGAATGAATAGTGACATACAGAAGAAAAGGGGCTGGAGAAATCTATATAAAAGCAGAGGCTTCTCAAGCCATCCGTGCCGGTGGCCAGCACAGAATACTGGAGGAAACTTCCCGTGTCCCTTAACAATCTAGGAGCAGGACATCTCAAACAAGTTAATATTATTCTGCTACCCAAACAGAGAAGGGTGCAGGTATAGGAGGTTAGTTAATCACCAACTGGGAAAAACTAGGACATGAAATATAAACACTACTCTGTTATTAGCAACAGATAATCAGGAAATGATTATATTCATAAGACTCAGGTCCTCTTTATTCTTTATATTGACACTTTTTCAAGTGAAATTATAGATTTTGCTCTATAAATAGACTGCTGCTGTTTCCTTAATGCTTTCCCTCATTTACTAAGGGATAAGGACGGAAAGAAGGCAGACTATTGGGCTAAAACTGTATAATTACTATTTGTCTTTCATGGAGGTGGCCTTTGGAAAGAGAGAAAGAGAGACTAAAGTTGAAACCACTAACTTCATTACCAGCAAAGATAAAGTGCAGTGAGACAGAAATTCTTTGAGTTCACAATCATTACACTTGGATGCTCTTACCAGGTTCTGGGATAAGAGGAAAGAACAATCAATGGTCAATTGACTTTATTTCTTTTTCTTAAATTATAATTTGTATGACTTTTACATGTTTCCAGGATTAGCTGAGCAAACCACACAGAGACCACCTGACAAGCAGTCCATAAAGTACGTGCAATGAGAAAAACAGGTTGGGTGTGATGCTCGGCAAGCTGGGTTCTCAGCAGCAGCCGGGAGCACGCTGACAGAAGCTCCTCTCTTTCATTTCCAGAGATTTAGGCAATATCCAAGTGGTGCATGTGGGGGAGCTACAGGACAGAGGCAATCGGGGCTGGCTTGGTACACCAGTAATGGCAAACTGTATTTTCTCGTAACCTTTCCTTCTTTGTTCAAAAGGGGACTTCCATTTTAAACCGTAATCTGTGACTTTTGAAATGGACATTAAGGAATCTTGCCGACAAATATTTCTGGCTGATTTTCTTCCTCTGTCCCTCTTGCTGGTTTAAAAGAAAATCATCATGGCTGTGTTTTGTGCAGGTGAAAGGTACCAGACTTTCAGGAGACAATTAAGCTCCCCTCCACCTTAAGATTTCTGACGGGATTAAGTTTTTCGGAAATGGTAATCAGCGTGGGACGCTAATATGACAGTTCAGTGAATATTGGCTCTACATACTCAGATCAAGCCATTTCTACAATACCCAGACCAAGATCTTGGCTTAGATATTTTCCACTTCCAATGTCCATCTCCATCGTACTTAATTATCTGCAACTTCTGAATGCATTGCTAATGCCATCTTAATCATAAATGGACATTTGACAGTGTAACAACAACAACAACAACAAATGATGACTTAGGAACTATAAAACTCTAAGATACAGAGTATGGTAAAGGTGATTTGCCATGTGTAATTGTTCATTATAGCATGATCTTGACAATCCCAAGGCAGAAAATTTAACGATGCTTGATTGGGAATGACTCTCTCTCTCTCCTCCCCTTGAGAGTAAGACTTTTTAGCTGCATTTTTGCCAGATATGTAGCACACTGGCTAAATGCTACAGAAAAGTATCCTTTCCCAGGAGAGGTAGCACACTTGGCCCCTATATGATACATCATCCATGGTAAAATGTATATATATATATGTATATATATATGTATCTTGCTTGAATACCCCCTATTAGATAGCCTCAAATAATCCTAAATCCTTTGGAAGAATATTCAGAATTTGAATCTTTAAAATACTTATGAAAAGCCTGGGGGAAAAGGAGAAGAGATAAACAACGGTATTCTTTAAGGTGTAGTTATAAATTGGGCTCCAATATTTTCTTTTGGGTAGGTTTACAATTTGCAAGGCCTTATGCCATGGACAGAGTTTAAGCACACTCCAAATAAAAAGCAGGAGGTGGTAAGTCATCTGGTGAAGCAATCTTAGTATACTGCAGCTCCAATTAATCGTACAGCAAGCCTTCTCTGAGTAAGACACAGAAGAGTGGCTGCTTTTTTTTTTTTTTTTTAGAACATTAGAAGACACGGGATATTTGGAGATGAGAGATCATTCTAATTGTCTCAAAAGCTAAATACATATCCAAAGATAATGATTGTGAAAAGCATTGTGGTAGTCTATGTTCAAATAACTCGGTTAATTTGGGGAACGTGAAATCCAATTCTCACTATGTGTATTGCTTCATTTTTGATGATATTGGCACCAACTTCCTCATATGTCCTGTTGAACATAAAGCTTTTCCTGAGCCCCACCCCGTCTTTTGTCTTCTCAATATGTTGAAGGCTGTTTTCTGAAGAAGCTATCAGTGTTTGCGGTTCTGCTCTATGCTTCTCCAGATGCAAGAAGCCTTTACTCAGATAATACCCTATATCTGCTACATTCACTTCACTAGGTGCAGTCAGAGGTGGCAAATGTTTGAATGTATTGCCTCAGAAGCAACAGGAAAAATTCTTTTTTAATCTAAATGCATTCTGTTGCTTAAATAATGTGAGTAAACAGAGTCATTGGGCAATAATGATATGTAATAACTAATATGAAGAAAAGAAAGACTTTATTGATATGGCAATTTAGGCCTAGACTAGTGATACCTAAACTAGCAAGAAACACAGAAAATTCAGCTGGTTTTTCCCCTCTCACCTGCCCTAATAATGTTTTATTTGGGATTTGTTTTCTTAATTAATTGTATAGAAGTTACTTCATTTGCTACTAACCATGCAGTGTTTGCAACTCTTTGGGAAGCCTTCAGACAATAAATGACTAGACTAAAAACAGAAACAGAATGCTGGAGAAGTGTCAGTTTGTATTCACCTTCAAAAAATCAAAAGCCTAGCTCAATTCTTGTTCCACGGGAAATGCTTCACCAATTGTTTACTAAATGAATGAGTAAATGAATAACCACACAAATGGGTGAACACAGAAATTTGAATGTGCAGTTGCAAAAGGGCAAAATAAAAAGCCAAAATTGAACTTGGAATCATGATAAAGACTGAATGATATTTGCAATTATTACTATTTAACAAAAGGATGTATTAGGTTGCTACTTTATATCCAAAGTATGCTAGGGCAGAGTGTTATCAGGAATGTTCCCGAAGAGTTTCAGTCAAATTCTGTCCATTGCTGTTCTCCTGGAGGCATCCTATGTTTGAATGTAGTAATGGTATAAAGCCACCTAGACTCCCTGCTTTTGAACATACAGTCCCCTCTGTGCCTAGCTTCTTTTCCCAAGCTACATTATTTCTTCTTACTTTGTGACCCTCAATCCATCCATTGTCTCTTGGTTGGCATTTTTCTTGCCTCCTCAAGTCCGTGACCACTGGTTCACAATACTCAGACAACCTCCCAAGTCCCACAAGACTCAGGGCATATGCTTCTGTTAAAATATTTCAGGAAGATATTGTACATGGCATTCTGCACCTCTTGGATTGGCCCATGTTTTATTCATTTCTTTAACAAACTATTTAGCACTGTGCCTGATAGAAAAGGGCAATCAGTACACTTGGTGACTAAATCTAGACTGGGACATATAGATAACAGATATAAAACCATCCTGACAATATGGGTATACGTTAAATTATCTGGGATGGAAGGGAATAGATATTATGCTAGAAAGCAAGCATTAAAAATACATTAAGGATGGGTAGTAACACGTTTGGTAAGGACAGACACATAAAAAGAAAAGTGTAGAAATTTTTCATAAGGGTTTGACTTTCAGGTATTTAGTAAACGCATGTATGCAATAATTACTTTTTCAGTTTAAAGCCTTTTGAGCTAGTCTCCCAAATGAGCTGCATATGTTAACCAGCCAAGGGTACCCCTGCTGCTTGAAAACACCTAGAGGTTAAATAAATCTTTTTGTTTTGTTGTGTCGTATTTTGTTGTGTTTGCAGAAAAGGTAACCCTTGCCATTTATAACTTTTGAAATTAATTGAAGTTTTCTCTATGGTCTAGCATATGATTGGTTTTGTAAAAGTTTATGATCACTTATATAGGTTTTGCAGATAAAATGTTTGATATATATGTGTTATACCTTAACAATTACATCATTCATTTCTGTCTTTAATTATATTTTGTCCATTCAGTCTACTAGAAAGTGAGTACATGATATTAAAATTCTACCATAAAAATTTTACTTATATATTTTCTCCTAGTATTTCCCTATTTTATAATAGTGATGCAGTGGTATTTAGCACATATAAGTTCAATGCTATCATATTCTATATAAATTACATGCATTAAATGTTCATCAATAGAAAATAACCTTCTTGTTTTATTAATTCTTTTGACCTGAAATTTTACTATCCCTTACACCTTGCTTTAATTTTGTTTACCTTTGTTTGACATATCTCTTACCATTGTCATTTTTTGTCTTTTTATTTTATTTTAGGTGCTTAAATCAGTATATATTTAGATTTTGACTGATTTCACTTATTACCATACATTTGGATTGGGTTGTTATCACTTCTATGACTTCTATATCTTCTAATATTTTCTATATTTTTGTTCTGTTTCCATTTTAAGTGTCTCCTTGATATTTTTTTTGTTTTGTTTTCTGGATTTTATTTATTTAATTTTTGCTTTCTGTATTAAAGGTAAATATATGATTAGTGGCTCAGCCTACTGGCAATTACTTTCCTGCGTTATTTTTTTTAAGATTTATTTATTTGAGAGAGGGAGAGAGAGAGAGAGAGAGAGAGAGGGAGTGTGTATAACCTGGGGCAAGGGCAAGGGAGAGGGAGGGAATCTCAAGCAGACTTCCCACTCGATCCCATAATCTTGAGATCATGATCTGAGCCGAAATCAAGAGTTGGACGCTTAATGGACTGAGCCACCCAGAAGCCCCTGGCAATTACTTTTGTATGTATTCAAAACAGACTTAAAATCTCACACATCTAAACTCAGTGACAAAGCAAAACAAAAAGCAATGGACTGATTCTACCAATGTAATATGGACTTTTAATCAAGAAGGATTATATCTTCTTGGAGTCTGCAAATTCAGCTGTTCAAGTGTACACTGGTCACATTGATGGTTTCACTCTCTTCCTTCCACATTATTCTTGTGGAATTCTTGTACCTTGTTTTGTCCAAGCAACCAGAGGCACACACAAATTTCAGCCAGAAGGACTATCTGACTGTGGCTAGAAGCATAGGGTTCTGGTTTATTGCATTCTTCAACTGTTATTCCTGCCATTGCTCTTTGCCATCATGAGGTGTTGCTGATGAATACTAGAATGGTACTGTCTGCTAAGATCACTGCAATTTGTCCTATTTGCCTACGAGGTAGCAAAGATCTGCTTGTCTGCAGTGAAGGAAGCACTTTCTGAAGGATGCCAAACCTACAGTGATTCCATGATCTCAGCACAAATATTGTACCAGGGTCCCATTTGCATGGAAAAGGGTGAGCCCCTTAATACTGCAGATTTTCTCCAGCAAAAGCATTTTATTGTATGTTTGACTTCTGTTTCCAATACTTTTTCCCTAATTTTGGGGGGGTTTCTTAGTATGTATAGTTGAGTTTCTGTTCTTTGTATAAGATCCTTTCTTTGTGTTCTATTTTAAAATAGACCTTATATTTTATAGCAGTTTTAAGATCACAGCAATATTGAACAGAAAATAAGAGATTTCTCATATATTCTCTGCCTCCACACATGCATAGCCGCTCTCATTATTAACATTCCCCCACCAGAGAAGTATGATTGTTAAAATTGATGAACCTATATTGATGCATCATAATCATCTAAAGTTCATAGTTTATAGCAGAGTTAATTCTTGGGGTAGTTCATCCTATGAGTTTTGACAAATGTATAATGATATGTTTCCATCATTATAGTTTCATACAGAACAGTTTCACTCACTAAAAACTGCCTGTGCTCCGTGTATCCATCTCTCCTTCCCCCTCAATACCTAAAAAGACTATTGATCTTTTTCCTTGTCTCTATGTGATTTTTCCTTTTCTAAAATGCCATATAGTCGGAAACATACAATATGTAGCTTTTTCAGATTTGCTTCCTTTATTTAGCAATATCCATTTAAGTTTCTTCCTTGTCTCTTCATGACTTTATTGCACTGAATATTTCCTTGTCTGGATGTACCACAGTTTATTTATACATTTACCTAATGAAGGACATATTTTTGGCTGATTCCAGTTTTGGCAATTATGAATACTCCTGCTATAACATCTGTGTGTCGGTTTTTATGTGGACATAAGTTTCCAACTCCTTTGGGTAAATACCAAGGGGCATGAATGCTGGATTGTATGATAAAAGTGTATTGAGTTTTGTAAGAAATTGGCAAACTATGCTCCAAAATGGCCGTACTATTTTTCATTTACATCCGCAGTGAATGAGAGTTCTTGTTCTACTTCCTCACCAGGACATGGTACTATCAGTGTTCTGGATTTTTGCCATTCTAATGGATATGTAGTGCTATCTCATTGTTGTTTTAATTTGCATACCCCTGATGACATATGACATGGAGTATCTTTTCATATGCTTATTTGTCATCTATAAATCTTCTTTTGTGAGGTGTTGGTTAAGGTTTTGGCTTATCTTCTAATTGGGTTGTTTATTTTCTTATTGTTGATTTTTAGGAGTTCTTTATACATTTGTTCATAGATACAGACTTATTTAGATTGCCTATTTCTTGTCCTGTGAGATTTGGTAGATTGTGCCTTTCAAGGAATCAGTCTAATTCACCTAGGTTATGAACTTTGTGAACATAGAGTTGTTCACAGTATCCCTTTATCATCCTTTTAATGTCCATGGGATCTGTAGTGATGTCCCCTCTGTCATTCCTGATATTAATAATATATATTCTTGCTCTTTTCTTCTTAGCCTCTCTAGAGGCTTATCAGTTTTATTCATCTTTTCAAAGAACCAGCCTTTTGTTTAGTTGGTTTTCTCTATCGATTTCCTGTTTTCAATTTCATTGATTTCTGCTGTAATTTTTATTATTCTTTTCTTCTCCTTACTTTGGATTTAATTTGCCTCCCCCTCCCCTTTTCTAGCTTCCTATGGTGGAATATTAGGTTACCGATTTAGACCTTTCTTTTTTTCAGATATATGCATTCAATACTATTAATTTTCCTCTAAGCACTGCTTTTGTATGTCCCACAAATTTTGATAAGTTGTGTTTTCATTTTCACTTAGTTCAAAATATTTTTAAATTTTTCTTGAAATTTCTCTTTGATCCATGTGGTATTTGAAGTTTGGTTTTTAATCTCCAACTATTTGGGAATTTTCCAGCTATCTTTCTGTTATTTATTTCTGAGAGTATACATTGTATGATTTATGTTCTTCTAATATTGTTAAAGTTTATAAAGAATGTAATCTATCTTGGTGAATATTTCATGTTAGCTTAGGAAGAATATGTATTCTGCCATTGTTGGATAAAGTAGTCTATAGATATCCATTAGATCAAGTTGATTGATGGTATTGTTGAGTTCAACTGTATCCTTACTGATTTTCTGTCTGCTGGTCTGTACATTTCTGGTAGAGGGATGCTGAAGTCTCCAACTGTAATAGCAGATTCATCTATTTCTTCTTACAGTTCTATCAGTTTTGCCTCACATATTTTGATGCTCTGTTGTTGGGCACATGCACACTAAGGATCATATGTCTTCTAGGATAATTGACCCCTTTATCATCATGTAATGCTGTTCTTCATCCTTGATATCATTTTTACTCTGAAGTCTGCTCTTTCCAAAATTAATATAGATACTACTCATTTCTTTTGATTACTATTAGCATGGTATATCTTTCTTTATACATTTACTTTTAATCTATATGTCTTTATATTTAAAGTGGGTTTCTCATAGACATAGTTTGGTTCTTGTTCTTTGATCCACTGACAATCCTTGTCTTTTAATTTGTACATTTTAATCATTGATATTCAAAGTGATTTTTATATATTTGGATTAATATTTATCATATTATTCTTCTCTATTTATTGCCCCAGTTCTTTGTTTTTCTACTTTTTATGATTTTATTTAAGCATTTTATATGATTGCTTTTTCTCTCCTTCTTTAGCATGTAGTTATATTTCTTTTTTTACTCTTTGTAGCAGTTGACCTAGAGTTTGCAATACTCACAACAAATCCAAGTTCATTTCAAATAACACTATACCACTCACAGGTAATGTGAGTACTTTATAATAACAAAATAGTTCTAATTATTTCTCCTTGCCTTATGTATTTTTACTGCCATTAATTTCAATTGCACGTGAACATACATAAACATATATATATACACATATAGAACATACATAAGCATACATAGTTAATAACAGTTTTGTGATTCTCATTTTGAACAAATTGTTATTTGTTAGATTAATAAGGAACAAGAAAAATAAAAATTTTTATTTTATTATTTTATTTCTTATTTATTTATTTTTTAAAGATTTTATTTGTTTGACAGAGAAAGAGACAGAGGAGCAGGAACACAAGCAGGGGGAGTAGGAGGGGAAGAAGCAGGCTTCCTGCCAAGCAGGGAGCCTGATGCGGGGCTCGATCCCAGGACCCTGGGATCATGACCTGAGCCGAAGGCAGACGCTTAATGACTGAGCCACCCAGGAGCCCTAAAAATTTTTATTTTAACTTCGCTTATATCTCCTCTTATACTCTTCTTTTCTTTATGCAGATCCATATTTCTGACACTATAGCCACATAGAATGTACCTTCAGTTTCAAGGATCTCATCTGTCTTGTTCACTATTTATGTATCCAGCCCCTAGAATATTCTCTAAGTCTAGAAGGCACTTAATAAACATTTTTTGATCAAATGAAGAAGAAAATAAATGACTATTCTGTAGAATATTGCCTTTACCTTTATTGCAAATGTCACATTTATATCACTGTCACAGAACCTAAGAGCAATATGGCTGCATATGTGTTCCTAGGTACTGATGCTGTTAGCATCAAATCACATTTAATGCAATTGTAAAGAAAGATTACTAAATGTTCTCTTACCCTGAAACTACATGGCAACTTTGCATTCTAAAATATACGATTGCTCACAGACCGTCCACAGTTAAGCAATCACAGGAACAGTTTTAAGACATTATTATAGTTCCCTTTAAAATGCCAATCTCTAACATCCACAAGGATTTTAACCTCCCCACAAACACATTAGAAGAACACAAATATCCAAGTTTCCATGAAAACGCAAAACCTTGAGAAATGGAGAAAGCAGAGTGCAGCATTTTCTATTATTCACATCTTAAGATTCTTAGACATATCTTCATTTGTTTAAAGCTATGAATAAAATGAACTTTATGTTATGAGCATAGAACTTCAGAATAACCTGGGGTATTTTTTTGTACTATTAAAACACAGTCATGGAGCCCTTTTAAAAAAATACACTATTTTTTTCTGCCTCAATTCTGATTATTATGCAAACCTTTAATTCAATTGGTGAGAGTGCAGGTAACAAAACCCTTGGTATTAAATTTCCATCAGGCTTGTCTTCTGTGAAAGGAAAAGTTGTGTTTCCACCTTCACACTTAGGGTGGCTGAGATGTTATGTTCTTAATACTTTGAGTTTCTTAGAGAAGAATATCTATATAAACATAAGATAGTATTTCAGGAAAGTTTTGGGACATTGAAAAAACGGTAAAACAAAAACAAAAACAACAAACTAATAAGAACAATAAAGGCCCTCAGAATTACAAAAAAACCACCTTCCTTCCTGAGAGCCTGTTTACATGCATCAGAGGTCAATAGGAAGAGCAAGTCAGTGGTATTTAATTATGGCACTTGTGCATAGAGGGTTCAGATGGAAATAGGAATGTTTAGTATTGAGGACTGAAACTAAAGACTACTAGCCAAAATATTTGTGCATGCTTAATGGCCCATTTTATGATGTTTAAATGCCATAGCTTTGTACGTTTGCCCATGTTTTGGCATGCAGGTCTGAGAAACTGTTTTGTCTGTGAAAAACTCATTTGAACAAAGATGGACTTAAAAAAAATCCATACTAGAAAATGTTGCAACCTGCTGAAATTAATTTGAGTAATTTGGAGAGATGTTTATTCATCACAGCAGTTTCAGAGATGTATATTATTATCAATTGGCCTGTTCCTATGGTGAACAGGAGTGAAGAGAAAGAGCTTTCTGACAGTAAAGTGCTTCACCACAGGGACTAGATTAACTCTTTATGAGCAATGGGTCTTACGTACAAGTAACCTCTTCTATGGTGCTAAGTGGTTTCCTAGAGACTAGATGAAGTTAGTTTATTAGACTGCAGCTATAATAACAAAAAATAATATAAGTTCCATTTGCTTCAATTGCTTTCTACAACATATTTTGTTTGTGTAATCACAAATTCATTTAAAACACACAAAAATGCTTGCACACAGAGAAGAAAAGGTACTACTTCCAGAGGCAAGTGAATGAAATAGTTTGCTGGAATCAATTCTTTTTTTTTCTTGGCCCATTGCTTATGTATTACCTGATTTTAACATGGACATCTTTTTCTTTTTTTTTTTTTCTTTAAATCAGTGATGGTATGGTTCCGTCGGTAGCTCAACCTATTTTTTTGAAGTTACTTAAAGAAAAGTAGTCTTTAGCATATGAAAAAATTTAATTTTCTTCATTTAGAATTGAAGTATTAAGACATAACAACATATATATATTCAGTTGATTAGAGTTCATTGTTTATGAGTGAAAGAATACAATATTTACACAATTTATTTTGCTTTTATTAAATTCATTCTGAGGTTTCTGAAATTTATCTTGTTTATATTAAATTAGTGTTGATTTTTTTTAATTTAGTGAACTTTATTTACCAAAGCCCAGCCCCCTTCTTTGTCAAGTTTTGATAATTATGAATCCATATCTTCCTGAAAGTGTTTCATAAGCTTCAAAAAATGAAGAGTTTATGTAAATTATCTATGGTCCTTTTAATTGGCCTCACCCTTTTAATTCTTAATGTGCTTATTACTCTCTCTCTCTCATATATACATATGCACATATATATACATATAAATACATAAGCATAAACATATACAAATGGATATATATTTGCAGAAAGAGAGAGATGGATAGAGATAAAGGATAAGACCCAGTCATATAGTAGTTTTGATGATGTTTATGAGAATAAAATTCTAGTGGTTATTTTCCTCCATTGCTTTTAGAGTGGCCCAATGCCTATATCACAAAACAGATATAATCTGTATTCTTGAGACACAGGTGACATTTCACTAAATCATAAACTACTAAGGCCACCTTGTCATTGCAATCAGGCACACCTTTTTTGTGTTCTGCATTTCACTGTCATCTCATCTCTCCAGTTCAGTTCACTAGCTGCTAGAGTGGAACAAATTTTTTGAAATTTGATGGAAAGAACTAAAGCAATAGCAATGAAAACTAGCAAAGACTGCCACACTATTGGGAGTTTGGTTTCAGATATAGACATAGAGACAGATATAGTTATAGGTAGAGTTAGGTATAGATGATATAGGTATAGATCAGAACAAAAATATTGGATACCTACTACGCACTGATTCTCTACTAGACGCTATGATAAACCACACTTTGGAAGATTGAATGGGAAAGATGGGAAAAGTTATGTAATTTCCTGACACTATTTATTTGTCCCTTTCTTTGTATCTCCATTGTCACTTTCCCAAAAGAGTAAGACTTAATGTGACTTCTCCCTAAGATCCTCATTTGTTTTTACATCTATCCTTGATGAGGTTTGAGGAGGACAGTGGGGGGGAAGATAATTATGTACTTGGGTTTTCAAAGTGTGCAATAAATAACATTTCTTTAGTGCAAGGCTAAAAATGGTCATGAATAAAAGTTGGGGAAAGTTAACAGGGGATTTCAATGAAATTTGATAACAATATCAAAAAGAAAGAAAGTGAGGACAAACTGTAGCTCAGATTAATTAAAATAATAAAAAGCTGCCCACAGATTATCAAGTGTTGACTGTGTAATCAAATTTTGATAAAATAAAGACACTGACAAAATAATCCTACCATTTCATTTAGATTTGAATAAAATATTTCTTTGTATGTTTTCTTATGTTAGTGTTATATTTCTTTAGTGTAAAAACGCCCAGAATTTTAAACTTGTCTTCATCTTGGGTTAATTTAAGAGAAACTCTATGTGAGCATCAATGTCTGGTAAAGGGCATGTGAGAATCCTTGTAATAATAGTACAGGAATCAAATAGGTATGTATGACTTTGCTATTAATACCACTTCTGAAATTATTTCCCATTAAACAATCAAATCAAATTTTTAGAATGATGATATGACAGCAGGGCATGAAGCAAATCTAAAGAACTGAAAATCATTTTCTTAGCATCTCAGAAATTCATCTCTACCTTTATCTGCTCCTTGTTAGTGTCAGTGTAATCATTTACAAAGGGTC
The DNA here is from genome assembly GCF_964656455.1 of Halichoerus grypus. NCBI lineage: Eukaryota > Metazoa > Chordata > Mammalia > Carnivora > Phocidae > Halichoerus > Halichoerus grypus. The sequence continues at coordinate 54,867,088 of NC_135716.1, forward strand.
ATAAATTGTCCTCAGGCTATAAGAAATGAAAGGGAGATGATAAATATGATAAATATTAAATACTAAAACTTGACATATTGTAAATGAACAGTGGCACCTTAAACCCGGAAGACCCTGCCATGATCACCTTGCTTTAAAGATCCCTTTAGCATGGTCTCTAGCATCACCTGTCCCCGTGAGGGTAAAGTTTTAGGCACTTAATGGGGCATACCCACCCAGAGGCCAGAACTCCCTTCTAGACTCCCTGAAATTATCTGCAGCTTCCAGTGGATAACTCATTTGCCAAGGCCACAAAGACAAGCAGTGGTCTGGACTCTAAATCTGGGTCTAATTTCACAATTTGTGTCCTTAAATACTTTCTGCACAGGGTTAACAATTTATGCCATCTTGTTATTTAGAAAATTCATGTCATAGATCTAGGAAACTAGAAACATGAGAATATCATTCTAAATTTCTTAGTTTTTCTGGTCTATCAATTCTTAAATACTATGTTCTACACATCTACCACCACCTTCACTCAGAAGCTGATTAGATTCTGTCAAAGTTTAACCAGTTATTTTTAGTGTTGTTCAATTCTGACCAATTTGATTTGATGACTAGAAGACCAGCTATATTTTCCTAAATGCAATGATTTATTACCTGTTCCAGCAGGTATCAGGCATTATGCATCATGTCCTTAAGTCTATATTGTCTAATATGGATTAAACTACACTAGATTCCTTTGATTAGTGTTTTCATACATGTCTTTTACTTTTTATTTTCATTTTTTTTGTGTCCTTATATTTAAAATGTATCTGTTGCAACAAGCATTTATTTTTAACCATTATGCTGATATCTTAATTGGAACATTTAGTTCATTTATATTTAATATAAATAATTTTATATATAGTTTTAAATAAATATATAAAATTACATCATTTGTTTTCTACTTATCTCCCCTTTCCCCCCAAATATTTGTATTAGCCTATTTTCCACTTATTTATTTATTTATTTGAGAGAGAGAGAGAGACAGAGAGTAGAGTGAGTGAGAACATGAGTTGGGGGGTAGGTAGCAGAGGGAGAAGGAGAAGCAGGCTCCCTGCTGAGCATGGAGTCTGATGTGGGGCTTGATCCTAGGGTCCTAGGATTGTGACCTGAGCAAAAGGCAGCCACTTAACCCACTGAGCCACCCAGGTGCCCCCCTATTTTCCACTTCTATTAACTTGTAAATTATCCTTTCTCTTACCTTTCTTCTACATTTCTTTGGAGATTACCAAATGCATCCTTACCATATTATAGTCTACTACTTTACAAGCAATGTTAATATTTAGACCATTTTAACTGCATGTCTTTTTTCTCTCTTTTATATTAGCATGCCATTTATTTTAACTCTACATTTTATACCCTAAAGACATTATTGTTTTATTATTATTTAATATATTCAACATTCATTTAAATTGATCCACGTTTTATCATCTCCATTGCCCTTTATTCCTTTCAACATTTTCCTGTTTCTAAGATTGTTAGCACCTCATTTTTTTTTTAAGATCTCATTTATTTGAGAAAGAGAGTGTGAGAGAAGGAGCAGTGGAAGGGGAGGTGCAGAGGGAGAGAGAGAAGCAGACTCTCCAATGAGCCAGGAGCCTGATGTGGGGCTCGATCCCAGGACCCGAGTTCATGACCTGAGCTGAAGGCAGACACCCAACGGACTGAGCCACCCAGGCACTCCTTCATTATTCTTTTTGATATAGTTTGCCTCTAAGTTTTGCCATTATGGACCTCTTTTTAATTTCTTCTTCAATTTGGAGAGAAACTCTTGCTGAGCATATAATTCTAGGTTGTCAGTTATTTTCTTTCAGCAGTTAAAAGGCAACATGATCCTGTTTACTATTTTACATTATTAGTCTTCAGAGGAGAGCTACTTGTCTTACTGCTGCTGCTTTAAAAGTGATGCAATTTTATCCCTCTATCTGCTATTTATTTATTTATTTTTATTATGTTATGTTAATCACCGTACATTATAGCATTAGTTTTTGATGTAGTGTTCCATGATTCATTGTTTGCATATAGCACCCAGTGCTCCAGGAAGAACCTGCCCTCTTTAATACCCATCACTAGGCTAACCCATTCCCCCCATGCCCCTCCCCTCTAGAACTCTGTTTGTTTCTCAGAGTCCATAGTCTCTCATGGTTCGTCTCCCCCTCTGATTTCCCCCCCTTCATTCTTCCCCTCCTGCTATCTTCTTCTTCTTCTTTTTTTTTTTTTTTTTAACATATATTGTATTATTTGTTTCAGCGGTACAGGTCTGTGATTCAACAGTCTTACACAATTCACAGCACTCACCATAGCACATACCCTCCCCAATGTCTATCACCCAGCCTCCCCATCCCTCCCACCCCCCACCACTCCAACAACCCTCAGTTTGTTTCCTGAGATTAAGAATTCCTCATATCAGTGAGATCATCTGATACGTGTCTTTCTCTGATTGACTTATTTCGCTCAGCATAATACCCTCCAGTTCCATCCACGTCGTTGCAAATGGCAAGATTTCATTCCTTTTGGTGGCTGCATAATATTCCATTGTGTGTGTGTGTGTGTATATATATATATATATATATATATATATATATATATATATATACCACACCTTCTTTATCCATTCATCTGTCGATGGACATCTTGGCTTTTTCCATAGTTTAGCTATTGTGGACATTGCTGCTATAAACATCGGGTGCATGTAACCCTTTGGATCCCTACATTTGTAGCAGGAGAAGAGAAATAATAAATATCAGAGCAGAAATCAATGAAATAGAAACCAAAAGAACAGTAGAACAGATCAATGAAACTGGGAGCTGGTTCTTTGAAAGAATTAACAAGATTGATAAACCCCTGGCCAGACTTATCAAAAAGAAAAGAGAAATGACCCAAATAAATAAAATCATGAATGAAAGAGGAGAGATCACAACCAACACCAAAGAAATACAAACAATTATAAGAACATATTATGAGCAACTATATGCCAGCAAATTAGATAATCTGGAAGAAATGGATGCATTCCTAGAGATGTATCAACTACCAAAACTGAACCAGGAAGAAATAGAAAACCTGAACAGACCTATAATCACTAAGGAAATTGAAGCAGTTATCAAAAATCTCCCAATAAACAAAAGCCCAGGGCCAGATGGCTTCCCAGGGGAATTCTACCAAACATTTAAAAAAGAATTAATACCTTCTGAAACTGTTCCAAAAAATAGAAATGGAAAGAAAACTTCCAAATTCATTTTATGAGGCTCTATCTGCTTTTTAAATGTATTCTTTGGTTTTGTTTTTAGGTTCACACAGATTTTTGAACATATGGCTGCATATTTTTCATTGTTTTGCAAATTATCCACTAGTATATATTCAAATATAGTTTCTGCTTTAGTTTCTCTTTCCTTGTCTTCTAGGGCTCCAAAGACACATATTATTTCTTATACTTTCATGTATTTTCTTTTCTTTGTGCTCTCTGAGCATTGACCTGGATACTTTCATTCCACTTATCTTTCAGTTCACTAATTTTCTCTTCTGCTATGTCCAATCTTCTGCCAACTCTTTCATAATTTTATAATTTCATTTTTAAATTTATAGATGCCCCATTCATTTTTTTATAAGTTTTAATTTTTGGTGAAATTTTTCATCTATTTTTGAACATATTTATTATAGCTATTTTAAATTAAATGACTGCTAATTCTAACTCTGTTTATATGATGTGATCTTCCTCCAGAGAGGGTTTATTCTTTCCTCTGATGGGCTGATAAAGTTAGGTGGAAATTACCTTAATTCAGTGATTAATCATCTGATTAAAAGTTGGATTAGACTTTTTATAAGGTTTCACTCATCTCTGGTTTACTCTGGCTCTTAGAACACAACTCTTCAGGAATCCCAAATGAGTCGGTGTTTTGCTTACTAAGGATCTTCCCTTTTAGCAGCTCCTGAACTAATTATTTTTTTCTCTTTTCTTGAGATTGTACAAAGTTTTACCCTGCTCTTCAGAGGATTTTTACTTCAAATTTTAACCTCTTTTTATGTTGCAGTTTAAGAATTTGTCTAATGCTAAGAAGCAAAATTGTTGAATATAGAGTTCACTTCTTTGAACTTCATTTTTCAATCAACATGTTTTGGCTGCTTTAATGGCCCTGGCTCTATTTTCTTCTATACCAGCCCTATATAGTTGCCAAGTTTTCTGCTTTTGTTAAAACCTTCTATGACTCTTATTTGTAGGCTTTTGTTTCACTTCTTGGGGTCTAGCGTAATGCCAATAATTAGCAATTATGCCAGGAGAAAATTGGCTTCTGATCTATAGGTTCTCCTCTTTCTACATTTTTATTTTCCAAGATCTTAGCCCATCAAGTTCTAGTTGACTTGGCAGCTCACCAATATCCTCAAAAATAATTAAAAAATAATGTACCTGTATTGTCTAAGTAGTTTTAACTCTACCATTATTCTGTTACAAGATAAATACATCTTAGCCCCAAATCAAGTCTCCAGAAAAAATGTAGTTTATGAAAGAGAAATGTTAATTTCTATTATGGTAATAGAAATTCATAAAACTAACAACAAACTGAATAAAGACCTCCTGGTTTAGGTGAACAACTTATCTGGTTTTATAATCATCTCTTTTCCAACCTCCAATTTAGAAGATTCTAACACTGAACAAACATAAAACTATTCTGTCTTTTCTAACTATATTCCATCTTCAGCCCATGAAATTAATACTTAAATGTTTTATCATTTAAAAAAAATCATGGAAAATTGCTATCTCTTCTGTAAAGTGTCCTAATCTAAGGTAAATGTATTATGCTGAGAACAGTCATTATACACTTGGGCCTACATTTTATTGATTGATTGATTGATTGGTTGATTTAAGATTTATTTACTTATTTGAGAGGAGGGGAGGGACAGAGAGAGAGAGAGAGATAGAGTCTCAAGCAGACTCTACACTGAGCATGGAGCCAGATGTGGGGCTCAATCTCATGACCCTGAAATCATGACCTGAGCTGAAACTAAGAGTCAGACGCCCAACTGACTGAACAACCCAAGTGCCCCTGTGCCTCCATTTTAAAGTCCTTCCTCTCTTATACTTCTTCTGAAGTCTTTTCATTGGCTGGTATCATAAATAAGATATTTTAGAACCAGTCCATTAGTTACTTTACACGTCCCTCTATATTTTGGTATTGGAATTATGCAAAGAAAACATATTTGCTTTTTAAATTTTGGTTTTATTCAAACTTAAGTTGACAGAGTGGAATACAAAGATACCCTAAATGGGATACAATCACATGTATGAGTAATTGTAACACAGAGAAGACAGAAATACACATCAAAGTTGGGCAACAGTGGTCATTCTGTTGACTTCAGAATGATTAAATTTAAGTAACACTCTAAAACATTATACAAAATCTAGTCCACTATTATTTTTTTACAAGGAGGTACCTACTTAAATAGACATTAGTTTTTACTAGCATTCAGATTATTAGTTTAAAAATCTCCAATTTTCAGGTGAGTTCTTATGTTAATGATTACCTATGTAAGCTTAATTTTCACAGATTATGGTAATAATAAGCTTCTGATGAAATATTCATTAAAGAGTTTCTTATATATACATATTTAGTACTAAGTTCTATCTATATTAAACATCATCCTTTGATTGTTAACAGTCTATGAAAATTCTTTGTTCTAATTATTTTCTTCCTATATATGGAAAACAAAGTAATTTTTTTTTTCTAAGGGTAAAGTGTGTATTTTATTTATTTGTACTTAAACCTATAAACCAATCAGCCAAACTGGTACTATTACCATGACACATTAAAATACAAAACATCTTTCTACAAATACTAGAATAATGAACAAATTAAGGAAAACAACGTAATTTAAATAAAATTAAAAGAGATATCATATAAGGAGCAAGGAATACATTCCTATTTCACGAGTATCCACAGAATTGGTCTGGGTATTTATAGATATACATATTTCTTATTAAATGTAGGACTAGTTCTCTGCCACAATGATAAACATCTCAAAGAATTGTGGTTTTTATGTATTCATAAACAAAAATAAAAAGAAAACAGCTCAATTCTTTGATGATGGCATGTGATGACATATTGTGACAAAAAGCAATGTATGGGGCTTAAGATTTCCCAAGGAGACTATACTCAGAAAGCACTAAGTGATATAATAAAGGATAAGCACATCCTTTATGTGCCAGCAGACATAGGTAACTTGTAAATTCACATCTTGAATAGTTTCTAAAGGTGAGCAAAAAATATTTCTATTTTCAGTTGGAGCATTCTTTTATGTCTGCCATGTTGTTTTTGTGCACATGTTGATTGCCATTGAGAAGTAAGTGAGAAATAACATTGAAGTAGATTGAACACATTGTGAAGACACATTATTTTCCACTGAACATATGTTTAACTTGTGTGAATTCCAATTTCTTTATTCAGAAGTTGGATTAACTGTGTAAAGCCATGTCTCGAATACCGCCCTAACTGTCTGCATTTTATTAATATGTGATTAAGTAAACGTTGACTGAGCTAGGGCTCAGACTGGGAGATTCTTAGTGAAATAATAAGGACACCAAATGTGGTTTATGTAACAGAACTAAACTAAACACATTTAGTTTTCCAGAGGTTAACATACAGGATTTTGAAGAAGAAAGTCACATAATAGTATAAGGCCTACTTCCTGGTTTTGTTATAGATTGAAATTGCCCAAGATAGATTCAGTATTCAAAGAATTTCCTGCAACATGAACATGACTGGAAAAATAATTTTCAACATTAAATTTGGTGAACTGCTGAACTTTGTTAATATTTTTTGCAGTGTTCAATTTAATTTTAATAAATTGCATAGCTCTGGCAGTGGAGTGAAGTCTAAAGATTGAAAGCCTGAATAGGTCAAAGGAAAAGTTGGCTTGCCAATGCAAGCCTGTTAAAACACTAACTAGAAAATTAGGCAGGAAAAACAGTTTAAAAAAATATTGTGAGTATCTTTGATCATCAGCTGGTTGAAAAGAAGTAATATGACAAACAGGAAATTACAAAGAATAACTATTTTGACTGTAGTGGAAATAGCGACTTAGGTAGCCACATTTCAAACTAAATGTGGAATATTTTCCTGGAATTTAAAGAAAAAGTATCCAGATGTCTAAACATTCTACTCAATGCAGCTTTTATTTGGAGTTTGGCAAGTCTTCAGAAAACTAGTAGTCAAGTTTAGTTGGAAAACTTTTTCCACCCTATTTACATAATTTCATACGTATTTTATGCTTCTGCATTACATTTTTTTAAGCGGTAGCCATATTTAATTTTAGGCTTTCTGCAAATGTTATATTTGTTTGCATGGATTATTTTATTGCTCCCCATCAAAATGCTTTGTGGATAAATTTAATATTTAAACCTGTGAACAACTACTGCAAATAGTAGTGAAGACAAACTTACATAATGATGTCATTAAATCCTCTACTGAGTGTCTCGGTATTGTGATCCCACGCTGCTCTCAAATCGGAAAAGAAAAAAAAAATCCCACCCAAGGAAGGGATGGAAGTAGTCTTTTATTTACAGATTTTACACAAATTAGTTTATTTTTTAGTATCTAAAAATACCACATAAACAAAATTTACTTTATGGATAATTATAGCTTATTAGACATTTTGGTTTAGTATAACTACATGATAAAATTTCCCTTATAAAGTTTTATTATGAAAATATAAAAATACAAAAAAAAAACTAGCAGGTGCTCTAAATGATTATAAAAACAGCAACAAAAATAACAAATAATTCATTTATTTATATTATCTGATTAAAATTTAATTACTGGTTACCCTTTGTGTTAGATCCTAGAATCATGCCAATTTTTTTTTTTTTAAGATTTTTATTTATTTATCAGAGAAAGAGAGAGAGAGAGCACACAAGCAGGGGAAGCGGCAGGCAGAGGGAGAAGCAGTTTCCCTGCTAAGCAAGGAGCCTGATGCGGGACTCTATCCCAGGACCCTGGGATCATGACCTGAGCCGAAGGCAGACGCTTAACCGACTGGGCCACCCAGGCGTCCCAAATCATGCCAATTTTTAATATGAAAAGCCATATGGAGTTTTAATGCTGTGCCTAAGGTCACAAAGCCAGTAAAATTATAGCCAGTCTTCAAATCCATTTAGTTTGATTTTAGAGACTACATTTAACCACTCTACTAAAAAAATAAATAAATAAAATAGGAAAGAATGAACAAAACAAACAAAACAAAAAGGATCAGCAGACAATTAAGCCAAATTGGTTGGGAATATGGCAACAATTGAGAGAACCACATTCATATATTTAGGGATACATGCAAGAAACACTTCTTGGGTAATGCTAGAAAGCAACAGAAGAGAAACAGAAAAGAAACTTTTTATTAAGTTCCTGATCTCAGGGAGATGAGTCTAGGTGAAAAGTAGTCGTAAGCAACAGAAACTGGTGGCTTCTTTAATCAGAAAAGAAAAATGCTGAAAGTGTATCATGCAGCTCACAGATACCTTGGGAGTTCTGGAGTACTGAGGTAGAAAATGGTCGGGAAAAAAAAGCGGGTGCAGATATAATCACAGCAGAGCTATTCCTCTGAAGACTCCCAGGTATCACTACTAGACTCGTGAAGCTGCAGTCTACGCCATCATTTAAAAGGGCACTGGATGCTACATGCATGCTCTGGCACCTGCTAGAACACTGTTGCCAGTGCCCTTGCTAGAGAAGAATCTCCACGGCATCTGTTTCTTTGCATCACTGCTCTCATGCTGATGCCTTGGATAGCTGATCCTTCCTATCCTGTCCACATGAAGTATTTGTAAGGAAGCCAGGTTGCAAGCGAAGTTAACCCAAGGTCCACAAGCAAGCAGTCAGGATGGAAAGATCCGGGGAATCCAAGGGAGAGAAATTACAGTCACAGCTGTGACTCAGAGCCCCTAAATTTCAGGAAGGGCCTATTTCCTTTTTAAAAGGCTCACACCGGATTTATTCAGGTCCAACCAGGCTAATCTCCCTTTTGCTTAATTCAAAATCAACTAATTTGGAACTGTAATTGCATCAGCAAAATTCCCTTACAGCAACATTTAATGTTTGATGGAATAACTTTGAGAATGTGTGTGTATGTTATAACTAGCTGCTTTCTCCCTACATTTTTCAATTTTCACTGAGGAAACCCCCCCTATAATTTACCCTAACTGGAAACCTAGCAGAAAGGGAAGTCTTGGGAATGCAGTTTGGCCTACCCATGTTGACACTTCACTAATCCATTAGAATCCACCTATTGTCTCCCAGATATGTGTACACACATCCTTAAACCATACTTAGTCTTCAAATAAAGGTAGTAACAAAGTATTAGTTTCACTAACCATAAAGCAACTGTCCTACATACACCAAAAACACACTAAACTTACCTGCAGAAGAAATACAAAGTCTTTGAACAAAAATATTCTATCATTTAAATACTTAAAAATAAACATTATTTTATTAACACATCTTAGATGATAAGGAAAAGAGAAAAGAAAAATAAAACAGTTGGCTAATATATATGTAGACCAAATCAAAATAAAAAACCATAATTACAACTACTTTATCGGTTCTTGTTTCTGCAACTGGTCATGTGATCATAGCTGGTTTTAATAACTGCTTTTTCCTTTACCCTCTCTGTATTCCCTTTGGCCTCAGTAAATACTCCAGCTGATCATGTTTTTTTTGCTTAATGGGGTGATCCACATCTTCATTTTTGAAGGGTACAGGCCATAGTCTTGCTTGAATTGTTTTCCATTTACTGTAGTCACAACACAGGAGATCACCTGTATTCCAGATGTACTCCTATTTACTCCCCTTGTTTAATAGCAACTCAATTTCCCCTTCATAGTCAGGATCAATCACTCCAGGGAGTACAGTAACTCCTTTCTTTGCCTGTTGATTCAGAGACATTAAAAGACCAAAGTGTCCAGGTGGCAGCCCAAATTTTCATTTTAATAGAATCATTGTGTCTCCTGGTAGAAGTATTTCTCCCATTAGAACTAAGACCTTTAGACCAGCAGAGCCTAAACTCATGGGCACAGGAAGAAATGTTTTGCAGTGGATCATTAGAAGTAAGAGTAAGAAAAGCCATTCCTATTTCCACTCTTTGTTTCTGACTATGGGAGAAATGGGACCATATATTAAACACAGATTTAGAGCATATACTACATCCTTGTGCTATAAGATATTGTCACATATCTGAGATTTTAAAGAGCTATTCCACCTTTCCATTAAACCAACTGCTCAGATTTATGGAGAACATGGTAAGATCAGTGAATTCCATGAGCATGGGCCATTGCCATACTCCATTTGTTGTGAAATGAATTCCTTGATCATAACAATACTTCTTAGAGCGCCATAATGGTGGATTTGGCATCCTGTTAGTCCATGGATGGTAGTTTCGGCAGAATCATTGAAGGCAAGAAACAAAACTCTATATTGAGAGTAAACGTCAATTCCTGAAAGAGCACAGTGTTGCCTTTTCCATGGTGGGAGTGGTCCAATGGAATTAACCTGACCCCAAGTGGCTGGCTGATTATCCTGGGGAGTGTTACCCAGTGTGGCCCCTGATGCTGACAGATTGGGTACACAGCTGTGACTATATTCAGGTCAGCCTTGGTGTGTGAAAGACCATGTTGCTCAGCCTATGCCCAACCTCTCTCTATTCCTGCCACGATGGCCACTTTGTTCATGAACCCACTGAGCAATGACAGGAGAAACTTGAGAAAGAAGCTGGCTGGCATCCACAGACTGAGTCATCCCATCCGGATCCTTGATTATTTAAATTCTTTAATTTTTTAGGCTACCTTTTGGTGAGCATTTACATGGGACACAAATATCCTAATATGCTATACTCATTCAGAGAGGTCTAGCCTCATACTCTTTCCCAGACTTCCTTGCCATCAGTTTTCCATTACTGTTCTAAGTCCCTAAACATCTGGTCAAACCACTGGCCATGGTCTATGAATTGAAATAGATTTGTACCACTATCCATCTCTTTTCCCAGGTAAAATTAATAACTAATGGGCTGCTTGAACTTCTGTCCACTTTGATGATTTCCCTTTACCACTGTTATTCAGAGTTGTCTCAGAGTGGGAATGAAGTACTGCAATGATTGACTCTCAGGTGGTACCTGCACCATCAGTCAAACAGACTTGAGTTTTTATTTCCTCAGTAAACTGGTCATAGGGAACTTCTCATGGAGTCATAAGTATTGACTGAGTGAGAGAAAAGGCAATATATCAGGAGTAGGGGCCACAGAAGGCTACTTCCTCATGCAACTTACTTGTGCATTTAGGATTTGTTTGAGTCTGATCTCATATATACCACTTATATTTGATGAAAAAGTGCTGCTGTGTCCCAGTCTTATAACTTGATGCATTAGACAACATCTAGTTCATGACAGGCAGTTCAGGTTACATGGTATCTTATGGTCTATGGTCAAGCAATCAGTTTCTACAAAGGCCCAGTCACAAAGCCATAGATATTTCTAAAGGGAGACAACTTGTCTACAGAAAATCTATAGTTTTGCTCTAATATTCTAAGGGTATGTACTTTCACTTGACTATACGGTTCTGACATGGGTTCCAAAAAGCATCCCTATAAACAGGATGCTTGGAATTCTCCTTTACTCTATAACTAAGCATCATTTACACATGCTATTTTCCACATGACCGCAGTTGAGACAATATTTCTTTTTAAAAAATATTTTTTTATTTTAAAGTGAGAGATAGAGACAGTGATTGCAGGGAGGGGCAGAGGGAGAGGGAGAGAGAGAGAAAGAATCCCAAGCAGACTCCTTGCTGAGTGTGGAGCCCGATGCAGGTCTCCATCTCAAGACCCATGAGATCATGGTCTGCGCTGAAATCATGAGTCGGATGCTTAACAGACCAAGCCACCCAGGTGCCCCAGGGGGCAACATTTCTAAGCTATCTGTGACTACCTGACAGCCATCCTGTCTCTGCCACTTTCCAGTAATGTTTTCCTCAAGTCCTTTTGAACCCTTAGTGATAGTGTTCTAAAATTCTAGATTTTTACTAACAGTCTGGTTAAGGCAATTTAGGCTTTCTCTATTATGCCCTTCAAAATTCTGCCAGCCTCGACTTCAAGTTTCTGGTCCAGCATGTAAGTATCTTAGAAGTCATCACACTGTTGTAACAACCAGTCAAAAATCAAACAAAATGAAAAAGCAATAAGCCTTCTAAGATCCCTCAGAGGCATGTGGTCACATAGCAAACTGCAGCCCCCAAAGTTGGAGGGACAGACAGGCAGATACAGAGGATCACAACTTACTGGAGCAGAAATTCTACAGAAACGAGTGTCAGGGCAGGAAAACCTCAAGGATATTGGCCAATTGCTGGATCCTCAGTGTAGACAACTCTGAGAATTAAAAACTCCAGGGGACACAATCATGCTGAGTTTTATATCCAGGAGTCCTAGTGATCACAGGGATTATCAGACAAAAATTCCCCTCTTGCCTCTGGCAGGGGCAGGGGAAAAGGAACCATTTTGAAAGACTTCAGAACATTCTGTCCTTCTAAACAAGGCCTACCTTTAGAAGGAACTAAAAAAAAAAAAAAAAAGAAAGAAAGAAAAAGAGAAAAAGAAGGAACTAGTTAACCAGATCCTAAACTACTGGTGTCTTATCAGAGCTTAATCTACCTGAGAGGGAGGGAAATGCTTAACTTCAGTCCCCTCCAGTCACCCTGTCTCACCTAAGCAGATTGGAGGAGGGAGGGAAATGCACTAGTGAAGGGTACAGTCCAGGGGTCCAGGCTCACCCAAAGATAGACTAAATCATAGAACTATAGAATACTTGCCCTCCCCCATACCTTATCAGGATCAGGGGAAGCTGAACATGGGTTCCTATTATTCTGAATGACATAAGAGCACCTTTGAATATAAATTTAAAAAATCATTATAAAGTTAAAATGTTATATATAATATAAGGGTACATGTCACAAATTATAGCTGTGCAAAAATGTTTTCATTGAATGATGGAAGAAAAAACAGATGCTTCAAACTCTTCAAGACAGCACCTTGTGGCCTGAATTGTATTCCATATTTTTATTTCTATTCAACAAAGGAAGTAAGTATTTATCCCTTTCAAGATATAGAATGAGTACAGGACCCAGCTGAGTAATTTCAAGCTAAGTATTATATTGCTTTAATATCAATAGGATAAGAATAGTTTCTTAGGGGAAGTTACAGTTTTATGGCAAAAGCATTAAAAATCAAAACCATGCTCTCTGAGAAGCTCTGAGACTTGTTTTCTTATATAGTGTCATCTCTGAAGAATCTTTGTCTTTTTCCCTATTATTTTCTCTTTTAGTTGTTTGCTAGCAGTTATTTGGCTCTTCCTCATTTCAACCTTCTTTATAGTTCATATTGTAATATTACATATAATACCCAAGAGAAACTAAAGGAAAAGCAGTTGCTCTCAATTACAGAAGTGGCTTTTGTAGTTAAATCAGGATATATTGCATCTCTTGGCTATCATATCTTTAAAATGGGAACACTCAATTTGAAAAATATGTAGAGATTTAAATAACACCAAATAATCCACACATAATCAAGAGAAAACACTTTTTAAATTGTCAGATTCTCCTCTATAAAACTATGTCTGCCATTTTTTCAAGCTGGTCTGATGCTGCATAGGTTTTCTGCAAGTTTTTGTTCTTTCTATTCCTTCATAGTGAACCAAATGCAGTTGGAGTCATGGTTTTGTTGAGGTATTATGACTTTGTTAACTTTTTTTTTTTCTTAAGAGAAAGAAGCAGTGAGCCAGGGGGGAAGGGACAGAGGGAGAGGGAGAGAAAGAATCTTAAGCAGGTGCCATGCTCAGCACAGAGCCTGATGCAAGGCTCGATCTCATGACTCTGAGACCATGACCTGAGGCAAAATCACAGTCGAATGCTTAACCAACCGAGCCACCCAGGTGCCCCAAATTACCATTTGTTAAGGGAACACAGGGTGCTCTAGGTGGGGAGCCACTATCCAATGGTTCAACAATGGACCACAAGAGGAATTAAAATAGAGAAGTTTATTACTCAGAAGTCCTGGAAGAGGTACTTGCTCTGTTCACAGGACCACAAGGGGAGGTCGAGGCAGGGAGCAGGCAGAAAGAGAGGCAGGAACTGGGGCACATGCTTTATTAGGGTCTGTGTGTGGAGTGTTTTAAAGTTCCTGGTCTATGGCCAGATTGGTCAATTCAAAACAAAAAAGAGCAGGGTTTGGTCATCTGCAAGGGGGTTTTATCTAAAGGGCAGCATAAGGAGAAGGCCCTGGGAGGCAGGGGAGACTGTTGGGGAAGTCCTATCAGTAACTCACATTTTCTTGTGGCTCCAAGGGCTGTTTTCTAGGCCAAGCACTTGCACAAAGAGGCCAAGCACTTGCAAAAGGAGACCAGTGTTGGCTTAAGACCCCCACAGGCTGCTTGGCCAAACAAAATGGATGTTGAGTTGGCAATACCATGGGCCAGCTTAGCTAAAATCTTGATATGAGTTATTTTCACGTTCAATCCCAGGAAAGTTTGATGAGTCTCACTGAAATCTCTCAAGACTTTATTTGGAGATGTAATTCTCCATTGTAAATCTCCAGATACATTGTACACGCTGGGGTTGGATGCTCACATCGTCATGCCTACCACCACCACGACCACCACCACTGCCATCCACTGTGGACAACGTTTGTGCCATCAAATCAATGTTTAATTCTTTGTGGATCCTCTTGAGTGGTTATTGCTACATGCTATCTTTGACTATGCTTAATTTTTTGTGAGTATCATAACATACTTTAGCTTAAGTGTAAGTCTCTAATCTTTACTCATGGACTGTTTGCATTTTATATCTTGTAAGTGCAGAAGAGTTCTAAAAAAAGAAAAAAAATTAAATAATAGCTAATCTTTCTTGAAGGTGCTGAAAGACATGAATGCAATATTTCATTTTTATTTTTAATATAAACCTGAGATGGTATTGCTGTCATGCCTGGTACAGAGCTTCAGAGACTAAGGCTTCAAGAAACCATGAAACTTGCCCAAGATAGCCTAGCAAGCAATCTACCAACGCTGACTGAAGCCCAAGACCTCTAACAATGATTAATCTTCACCACAGTAGTGCATCATTCCTGTTCTGGATCACTTTTATTTAGAATTGGGTGGGATTTGGCAGAGGGTAGGTGAGGAGAGCAGAGATAGTAAACAGAGTTCCCTTTGCCTTCAGGAGTCTCATTGTGATGGGTACTTATTGCAGAGTGATTTGTAGTAGCCCATGAAGATAATCTATTTTCTTAATGTGAAATAAACATAGATAAAGAGCATAGATATTTGATCTTCCCAAGGGATACTGTTGAGATCTTTGCCAATTTTCCATATTACAAATGCTATAAAAGTATATTATTCATTTTATAAGATTAAATAGAGAATAATGGGAACATGTTATGGAACTACTTCATACGTTTAATGACAAGTATGTCTTTAAGGTGATGAATGGAGAACAACAAAGCCATGTTCATATGTGAAGGTTGGACGGTTCTTAGGTTCTCTTTATTAGTGAAGAGATTTAGCCCCGCCTAAGGAGAACTTGATTAAAATTTATGCTTTTCCTATACCCTGAAAGAATTGAAATCAGCAATGTCAAACTACAAATGCCAAGAGTTTTTTGACTCTTTGTCAGAGACCAGTTAAAGACCAGGAGAAAAACTAAAATCTGAGGCCACAACTGCTCAGTCTTAGTGAATCAAAAGAGTTCCTGTGACTGAGTAGTATAGGAAATGGGCAGTAGAGAATATTGAGCATATTGAGTAGTATAGCAAGTGCACCAGGGACTATAAATTGCTGAAAATCTTGGCTATTCCATCAGCCCCTTACAGCAAACTGCTGAAGTCCTTCATTATTATGAGCAGATTATTCAGTATAGATATTAAAGAAAAACAAATTTGAACCTGAAGATAGTTACATTTAAGTTTACTTAATTGATTTGGATAACTTTCACACATTTGTGCAAGAGTATCATAGGTTTTATAGCCAATGTTTTTATTTCAGTTGTCTCTTAATATTTGTTAACTTTACACTTTAAGCAAAAAATTCACCAGCCCTTTCAGGGGGAAATACATTTGAAGGAAACAATATATTGTTAATGTTTCTCAATCTTTTTAAATCCATGCTTACTTTTGATAAACAGATACTTATCATATCCATCTTTATATTAATTTAAAACCTTGTAATAAATTATATCATGTGATTACTAAAAAGAAAAAGTAAAACAATAATTATTTTGTGACATGCTTTTTCAGATTATCTGAACTTCTGGAAATATGTACATGATCTCTTATGGGACCTTCTCCTTATTTCATGCCTGGTACACTTCTTCTCCATTTGAACATTTTAAACAAGTTATAATCTAAATTAAACATTAAAAATCAATCAATCCCACTCTAGAAAGAAGTTGAGAGCAGAAAGAGAAGAGAAACATGTCACTGGCAGAATGAGGAAATTTAGAAGTCAGATGTGGTAGAGATAACTGCATTTGAGAAACAAGACAGGTAAGAAGAAGCATGAGAACATGAGGTTAGGGTGAGGAGGAAGGATGTTAACAATGAGGTAGGACATGGGAAAGGAAATAATGGAAAATGGGGAATGTACACACTCAAAATAACCTGTGAATTGGTGTCCGAAAAGTTGCCTTGAATCAGAGTGTAGAACAAGGCAAAATATTATATGTACATGCATTAAAGTTTGACTAGACAATGCAACGGGCATATGTATTGGTTTGAACGGCGTCATACCCAAATTCATGCCCATTTGGAACCTCGGGATATGATCTTTTATGGAGATAGTGTATTTGCAGATGTAATCAAATTAATATGAGGTCATATTGAATTAGGGTGGGCCCTAAATTCAACATAATTGATGTCTTTATAAGAAGAGGGAAATTTGGATAGTGAGACCCAGACATAGAGAGGAGAATGCTACTTGAAAGCACAGATGCACACTCCGGGAAGAACACCATGTGAACAGGAGGCAGAAATTGGAGAGAGGCAGCTTCAGGCCAACAAATGCCAAGGATTTCCAGCAATCACCACAACCTAGGGAAAGGAAGAAAGGAGTCTTCCCTAGAGCCTTCAAAGACAAAGCACGACTCAGCCAACACCTTCATTTTGGACTTCTAGCCTCCAGGACTGTGAGAGAATAAATTGCTGTTGCTTTAAGTTGCCAAGTTTATGATAATTTGTTCCAGTAGCCCTAGGAAATTAGTACAGCACATGCGAAGATACAGGAAAAAAAAAAAAAAAAAAGAACTTATCACCTAAAGATGACACAACCCTGAAGATTAAAGGCAGAAATTGGTTAGGGTGCATTTAGCACTAACCGAGTGGAAACCTGACTCAGATTTCAAAAATTCCACTCCCTTGAAAAGATTTTCACTGTATTAGGAAACAGAGTCTCAAGCAATCTTAGCTTAAGGACTTCTTGTTAGAATGTTTCTATCTCTTTGACTTTAATTCTACACTTTCTAGAGTAGTAAAGTGTCAGATTACAATTTGGCAATTTGTTCATCTCTGTTATAGGAGAGAATGTCTTTAATCACTTAAACGTTGAGTTTTACAGTTTCCATGGCAATGATGTCTCACTAAAAATTAATAAATTGAGAGCCATGGGTGTCTTAAGCATGGTATGCACATTTGTGGGACCTGATCACCCCTGGGCACTGATAAGAGAAATAATTCTGAAGAAACTGATAGCAGGATTACATGACTCCTCAACCATGACCTTCAAATGCCCGCTCTCCTATTCCTAAAACTTGCATATCACCATGTCAGACTCTACATACACATATGATAATGTAAAATAATTTCAGAATTGAAAGGAGTTCTTATGATTACTAAATCAAATCTCTACATTAGTGGATCTCAAATAGTTCAAAAGAGCCCCAGAGGTGCTTCCCCTGATGTGCCTGAGGTAGCATTTCCGTTAGATGCCCTAAGTTAATCTGTTTTTTAGAGTGAACCCCATAAGATTCTATTTGAAAGAACATTTCTAAAACACATAAACAGTTTGAAAACTACTTCTTCGCCACTGTCAATATTTTCTTTCTTTAGACCATAATGAGGGAGAATAATGTGGCTCTTTGTAAAAGCAAAGCGGTACAATAGTAATTCTACATAGAACGTGAAAATTAAAAATATATAATATAATTTCTAGAACAGCCCATAATGCAAAGAAGTATAATTGCCCTCCTCAAAAAATATTACAAAAACCCAAAGGAAGGAACAAAATTGACAACAAAAACAGCCACAAAAAAGGAATGGAAAACCAGAAATCAGATTATTAACATAATGGACTTAAATCCACCATATCCATAATTATGCTAAATGTTGATGGGGTAAACAGTCCAACCAGAATTCAGAGACTGTTAGAATGGATTAAAAAATAAGATACAACTATATTCTGCCTTGATGTGAAATAGTAGATCAAGTTATGTTTTAAAAAATAGAGCATTGTCAGTGGTAGAGAGGGCATTTCAGAATGATAAAAGCATCAGTTCATCAGAAAGACATGATATTCATAAATCTTTATGTACCTTATGTTTAAGCAGCAAAACAGATGAACCAATAACTGATAGAATATCAAACACAGAAATTTAAAACATTTCTATTAACACAGGAAGTTCCACAATTACATATAGGGAGTTTAACACCCCACTCTTGGCAACTAACAATCATTTGACAAATATCACTAAAGACGTAAAAGATATGATCAACACTATCAACCACCTTGATGAAATTTTATTTAAAAAACCACGTGCAGGGGCGCCTGGGTGGCTCAGTCGGTTAAGTGTCTGCCTTTGGCTCAGGTCATGATCCCAGGGTCCTGGGATCGAGCCCCGCATTGGGCTCCCTGCTCCACGGGAAGCCTGCTTCTCCCTCTTCCACTCCCCATGCTTGTGTTCCCTCTCTCTCTGTGTCTCTCTCTGTCAAATAAATAAATAAAATCTTAAAAAAAAAAAAAGTTAAAAAAAAACCCACATGCAATAGTTGTGGAACACACATACTTTTCACATGTACATGGTTTGATCACCAAGACATGCCATATGCTAGCCATTAAACAAGTCTTAATAAATTTAAAAAGATTGAAATTAGAGTATATTCTCTGACCAATATGGAATTAAGGCAGAAATCAAGAATAATGAGATATCTAGCGAAAATAACTATTTGGAAAGTAACAATATACTTCTAAATAATTTATGAATGAAATAAGATAACAATATATTATGTATATAGAAATCCTAAAGAATCTATGAAAAATGACTATTTTAAAGGATCTATAAAAACCTAGTATGGGGCGCCTGGATGGCGCAGTCGGTTAAGCGTCCAACTCTTGATTTCAGTTCAGGTCATGATCTCAGGGTCATGAGATTGAGCCCCAGCATCAGGATCCTGCTCAGTGGGGAGTCTGCTTGAGATTCTCTCCCTCCCCCCAGCTAGCACACGTGTGCTTCTGCATGCACTTTCCCTCTCTCTCAAATAAATAAATAAATCTTTAAAAACAACAACAACAAAAACTAGTATAAAAAAACTCAAAATTGAATTTAGTAAGTTAGCAGAGCACATGGTGTATAAAAGTTAATTATATTTTTCTATACTAGCAGCAAAAAAATTAGAAAATAAATGTATGAATTTTATCATGGCATCAAAAACAAAATATTTAGCACTATATTTAAAAATAGTTACCTTTTGGGGCGCCTGGGTGGCTCAGTCGTTGAGCGTCTGCCTTCGGCTCAGGTCGTGATCCCAGGGTCCTGGGATCGAGCCCCGCATCGGGCTCCCCGCTCAGCGGGAAGCCTGCTTCTCCCTCTCCCACTCCCCCTGCTTGTGTTCCCTCTCTCGCTGTGTTTCTCTCTTCAAATAAATAAATAAAATCTTTAAAAAAAAAAAAAGTTACCTTTTAAAATTAAAGTATAGATGATACACAGTGTTATATTAATTTGATGTGTACAGTAAAAAAAACCCTATTTTGTTAGTGAGAACTCTTGTTATCTACCCCCTTAGCAAATGTCCAGTGTACAATACATTATTATTAACTATAGTCATCATGCTATACATTATGTCTTCAGAATTTTTCATCTTATAACTGAAAGTTTATACTATTTGATCAATATCTACCTTTTCCCCCACCCACAGCCTCTGGTAAACAATCTACCTTCTGTTACTGTGAGTCTTCTTTTTTAAGAAACTACATATAAGTGAGATTATATGATATTTCTCTTTCTATGTCTGGCTTCTTATACTTGGCATAATGTCCTCCAGGTTCATCTCTGTTGTCAAAAATGGGAAGAATTCCTTATTTTTTAAAGGTAATATAATCCCATTATGTGTGTGTGTGTATATATATATGTATACACATACATGATAGAATACAATATGTATATACTATATATATAATTCATATATTATATGTAAATTGCATACATACATATACCTACCACATTTTCTTTATCCATTCATCTGTCAAGAGACACAGATTTTTAGCATCTCTTGGCTACTGTGAATAATGCTGCAATGAAAATGAAAGTACAGATATCTCTTTGAGATAGTGATTTTAATTCCTCTGGATGCATACCCAGAAATGAGATTGCTGAGTTGAAAAAGAAAAAAAAAAAAAAAAGTAACTATGGGAGGTGATGGATATGTTAGTTTGGTTGTGGTAATCATTTCACAATGCATATCTATATCAGAACATAATGTACACCTCAAATATATACAATTTTCTATGTCAAAAATAAATGAATAAAAATAAAAATAAAAATAAATAGCCACGTAAGACTTCTACACTGAAACAAGACATTGCTGAGAGAAATTAAAGAAAACCCAACTCAATGCAGAGACACACCATGTTCATGGATTACAAAGCTCAGTATTCTTAAGATGTTATTTTTCTTCAAATTGCTCTACAGATGCAACACAATTCTGATGATAATTTTAGCAGGTATATTTATAGAAATCGTCAAGATGGTTCTAAAATGTATATTGAATCACAAATAACTAGAATATCTAAAGCAGTCTGTAAAAGAGAACAAAATTGGAAAATTTGACTACCTGTCTTGAGGAATTATTATAAAACAATGGTGATCAAAGGAGAATGAAATTGTCATGAATAGAATAATAGAACAAAATAGAGATCAGAAAGAGGCTCACACTTACATAGTCATTTGATTTTGCAAAAGTGCCAAAACAATAAAATGGAAGAAATACAAGGGTATACAACAATTTTAGAATATTTTCATATACATATAGAACAAAATCAAACCTTTCCTCACACTATATATAAATATTATAGTTGAAACATAGATCTAAATGTAAGAGCTAAAACCATAACTGTTTAAAGAAAAACATTGGAGATCTTCTTTGGAAAAATGTCTGTTCACATCTTCTGCCCATTTCTTGATTGGATTATTTGTTCTTTGGGTGTTGAGTTTGATAAGTTCTTTATAGATTTTGGATACTAGCCCTTTATCTGATATGTCATTTGCAAATATCTTCTCCCATTCTGTCGGTTGTCTTTTGGTTTTGTTGACTGTTTCTTTTGCTATACAAAAAGCTTTTTATCTAAAAAAAAAAAAAAAGAAAAAAAGAAAAACATTGGAGAATATTTTTGTGATTTAAGTGTAAAAAAGTTTTCTTTTTAAAAAACAATAAAACTAAAATGAAACACTTGACCAACAACAGGAATTTTCTTGGACACATTGCATAAATTAATAATCACAAAAATAATGAAAGTCATCAAAATTAAAAACTTCTATTTATCCAAGACCACAATTTAGAAAAGAAATGGGCAGACCACAGACTGGTGAAATTATTCACAAAATATGTATCTGACAAAATATGTATCCAAAATTATGAATAATTCTTATAATGTAACAGTAAAAACAAAAACCAATAAAAATTGGGTAAACATTTGAATAATTATCTTACAAAAGAAAATATGCTAAGAATCAATAAGCACATAGAAAAGTACTCAACATTAGTTACTTTTTTTAAAGTTTTATTTATTTGACAGAGAGAGAGCGTGAAAGCGCACAAGCAGGGGGAGGAACAGAGGAAGAGGGAGAAGCAGGCTCCCCGCTGAGCAGTGAGCCCGACGACATGGGGCTAGATCCCAGGACTCCAGGATCACAACCCAAGCTGAAGGTAGACGCCCAACCGACTGAGCCACCCAGGTGCCCCTCAACATTAGTTATCATGGATATTTAAATTAAAACACTATAACATTACACAAGTACCAGAACGTCTAAAATTAAAAACATTGACAATTACAAATGTTGACAGGCATGTGAAAAAAATGAAACTCAATTTTTATCAGAATATAAAATGACAGAATTACTTTAAAAAAACACCTGGCTGTTTCTTATAAAACCAAGCATAAACCTCTTCTGTGACCCCACATTTCCACTCATAGGTATTTATCCATGGTGAAAAAAAAAAAAAACACTCAGAAAAAGATTTGTACATGAATGTTCTTAGCAGCTTTATTCATAAAGCTAAAAACTGGAAACGGCCCATATATTTACCAACAGGAAAATCATTAACAAACTTGATACAATAGAATTGTAATCTGTAACACAAACTTAACAGACTACTTACTGATAACCATGCAATATCCATGAAACTCAAAATTATACTAAAGGGCAAAAGAACTTACACAAAAGAGTATACACTATAGGATTTCATTTATACAAAATTCTAGAACAGAAAAAAAAAGACTTAACTATGGTCACAAAATATCAGGGTAGTGGTTTCTTCTTGGTGGGTGGGAGGATTAACTGGGAAGAGAAATGAAGGAACTCTCAGGGTTGATAGCAATCCTCTATGTTTTTATAGAGGTTTGGGTTTCACACATGTATGCATTTGTGAAAATTCAGCAAATACACACTCAGGATTTGTGTATTTCATTTTATGTAAATTTTGCATGAAACTTTAAACAAGTAATGATATCATAGGTAATGATAGTCATCAGAAATGTTTTGGTGGGAGCATACTAATGACAGATTGACAGAGATAGGCAGATACATATGTAATACAGCAGTATAATAAAATGTCAATGATAACATTTGTGTGGTGGAAATGTGGATAATTATAAAATTCTTTCAGTTTTGCTATATGTGTGAAAATTTTTATTAGAAATGATTGGAAGGGTGCCTGCGTGGCTCAGATGGTTAAGTGTCTGCCTTTGGCTCAGGTCATGGTCCCAGGGTCCTGGGATTGAGCCCCGCATGGGGCTCCCTGCTCAGCAGGGAGACTGCTTCTCCCTCTCCCACTCCCACTGCTTGTGTTCCCTCTCTTGCTGTGTATCTCTCTGTCAAATAAATAAACAAAATCTTAAAAAAAAAGAAATAATTGGAAAAAGAACAAAATTAACTTTTATTCAGAGAAGAAATATTTTGCTGGTATGGTAGATTTGAGATGTACCACCCATGATCTCCGTTCAATGAAGGGCTTGTTTTCCCACTTGTTTGGAATGTAACTGCATGGAATACAATAACCTTCAGCTGTTAGCCCCTTGAGAATTGACTCAGCTGCATAGAGCTTCCTCATCCAATCCTCCCTAGGCAATCCAGTGACTGATGGAAGTGGAGGATATGAAGTTCAAGCCATTTTGGCTCAAAGTGGGACAATCATTGGACAGACCATTTCCAATCCAAGAGCTTCCCCTCCCTTCCACAGATGCTGCTCCCAAAGATGCTCTCCAGTAAACCGCCTATGCATTCAAATCTGTCTACAGTATTTTTTTATTAAGTTTGTGCTAAGATGTTTTATTATTGTTATTTTTGTTGTAAATAATATCCTGACATTGTTTTCAGCTTGATTTTTGCAAATACTCTCTAATGCAATTTAATTCTGCATATTTATTTAATAAAAGACATATTTTCTGAATTCTCATGAGGGTTTTAATTTTTTTTTTTACATTGCTTCTCTTGTTTTCCATCCCAAGGGAATATGCAACTAATGAAAATTTATTTTCCTCCCTGCCAATATTTATAACTCATATTTTATTTTCTGATTCCTTTGGATTAAACTTTTAAAACAGGATTGAATTATGGACACAAGAATAGACATCATTGTTTTGGAACTCATTACAGTGGAATTACTCTTCCAATTTTACTATTATACATAATGTGTGCTAATACTTTATACAGATATCCTTTATCATGTTAGGAAATTATCCTATTCTTATTCTAATAGTTGTCTTCATAAGTGAAGGCTAAATTCAATCAAATACATTTTAGCATCTATAAAAAACAATTGCCATTATAGGTAATCATAGACACATTTTGGGGAGATATGGGAACCTTGCCTGATCAACACACTGCTATGGCACTAGCCATTGTAGAGACTGCCTCAAACACAAAATCCAGTCCTTTGATTTCCCAAAAAAAAAAACAAAACAAAAAAAACCAAAAACCTGTAAAATCAGCCTTGGTAGTCATCACTCCAAACCTCACAGCAAGATAAATGCTGACCAAACTGAAAATTAACATCTCTTCTCAGATCCATCTGAGAATCCAGGTCACAGCGCCAACTTTTGCCCCCAGAATCGGAGAGACTGACAGGTGGATACAGAGAATCACAGCTCACCAGGGCATGGCCAAGAAGCAGAACTTCCATGGGAACCAATGCTGGTGTAAGAAATCTAAACTGTAATTGACAGATTGCTAGAGGCTCATTGTGGATAAATTTGAGAGATAAAAAAAAATACCTAGGAGGGGCAGTCTTAAAGGGGCCCCCAAAATTTTGAAAATTGTTTACCTCCATGAAAGAAATACAGGTTCTCACAGTGAAGATTGGAGAAGAACCAGTGCTTCTGACAGAGGGAGGGGAAAACTAACCTTTTAAAAATACATCCAGATAATTCTATTTTTCTTAACAATGCCTGCTTTCAAGAGAAACTACTTTATCAGAATCTAGCTGAGCTGAGTTTAACTAGAGCCTAACTGATCTGAGGAAAGGTACATATAAAACTCCAGTTCCCTCTAGCCTTCCAGTCTCACCTAACAGGGTGGGGAAATAGGCTGAGAAGCACTTGGGAGGTCACGACCTAGGGATAGAGGCTTACTAAGGGCCTGAGACCAAATCATAAGATTATGGAACGTTCCCTCCCTTCCCCCCATACCTTACCACCACATCAGTAGAACACCTATATAACAACAGGTGATTACAGGCTGCAAGTCTCAAACCTTGTTGAAGAAGAAATCTCTAGGGAAACCCAAAGACATCAAGGAGACAAGAACAGGGTAATGGAAGAAATTGAAGCCCCTGACACCTACAGCTACATTAAACAGTAAATACAGCCTAGTTCCTAGTCAGATAAACACAAAACACTAAAGGCCTATTTACCCTAGTTCCTTTTACCCAGTATATCACATTCTGCTTTCAACCAAATATTAAAAGAAATACTAAAAGACAAAAAATCACAATTTGAAGAGACAGAGCAAGCATCAGAACCAGACTTAGACATGACAGAGATATTAGAATTATCAAACTAGGAATTTAAAACAACTATGATCAAAATGCTGAAAGAGCTAATGGAAAAAGTGGACAACATGCAAGAATATAAGGGTAATATAAGCAAAGAGATGAAAACTCTAAGAAAGGAAATGCTAAAAGAAAAAGAAAAACAAAAACAAACCCACATTGTAACCAGCAGTGAAGAATGCCTTTGACGGGCTCACCAGTGGACTAGATATGGCTGAGGGAAAAAATAGTGAGCTTAAAAAGATATCAATATAAACTTCCAAAATTCAAATACAAATAGAAAAAAGAACAAAAGAACAGAATATCCAAGAATTGTAGGACAAGTACAAAAGGTATAACATGTGCAATGGAATATCAGGAGAAGAAAGAGAGATAGGAACAGAAGAAATATTTGAAAGGATAATGAATGAGAGTAAACATGATCTAAGGACTTTGCTTCCTCTTTCAGGAGAAGTATTAGTGCATTTGCTGTTGTGTACAGGATAGTTAGGTGTCACGTTAGGAAGAGGTACAACCTTGTCATTGTCTGTATTTGGAAATTATATATAATTTAAGGAGGTGAGTATAGCTGTCCAGTTGACAAGAGGTAGATTTGTGATGGCTAATTTTATGTGCCAACTTGGAGGATGTTTTTGGATGAGATTAACGTTAAATTAGTGAATTTTGAGTAAACAGATTGCCCTCCAAAATATGGGTGGCTTCATCCATAGTTGAAGGCCTGAATAGAAGGAAAAGACCAGCCTGCCTGAGCAAGAGAGAATTCTCCCACAGAATGCCTTAGACTCATCTGTACCATTGGCATTCTTGGGTTTCTGTCCACTGGTCTTGGGACTGGAGCTGCACCATCACTTCTCCTGGGTCTCCATTCTGCTGGCTTATGCTACATATTGCGTACTCACCAGCTTCCATAATCACATGTACCAATTCCTTATAAAAAATCACTTGCTATGTTAGTTCTGTTTCTGTGGAGAACCCTGACTAATAGGGGGACCAAGAACTCCAATCTGAGTCGTGCAGATGTAAAGACAAAGAGCTCTAGTGGGTCATTGGGAATGATAGTAGGTGGAATTTTTTTCTGTTTTAACCTCTTACTTTCCATACCTATGTATTTTTCCTAATGGGAACACAGTAACATGTAAAGATGTTTGATGCAATGCATGTCCTGAATCCTAGATGATAACACCTGATTCTCTTATTACCTCCAACCTAGTGTTCAACTGCAAGTCAGCAGACCATTTCAACCCTCCACAAGGACAGCAGGTTTTATATGGTGTGGTGTGGAAATGGCCAGTGGATTCATGGTCATGGGTTTGCAACACCTTCTTGGCTGTAAAGTTGTCCATTTTATCTGAATGCACACTTTCTTCTCGTGTATGACTAAATTATAAAATAATCATCAAATCAAAGGGTATATTTCATGTAACTGAGTCAACAATAATACACTTTAATAAGGATACTACATCTGTTAGAGTGGTTAAAACTGAAGTTACTACACATATGAGTTTGTAGTCATCTACTCTAATCTTCTAGAATTCATCTGGTTTCTACAAGACCAGATTGGTAAATTAAATGAAGATGTGATAGGGACTGTATCTTTTAGATCTTTATCCCTGTACCTTTTAGGTCTGTATCCCTGTATCTTTTAGATCTTTAAGGATAGCACCAACTTTTGATCATTCCTAAAATGCAATTTTTATTTATTTATTTATTTATTTATTTATTTATTTATTTAACTATCTTGTAGGAAGATTAGTTTCAGAGGATTCCATTGATCTTCTTCACTGTGATGGTTATTTTATGTATCAATTTGTTTGGGCCACAGAATGCCCAGATAGTTGGTCAAACATTATGCTGGGTATGTCTGTGAGGGTATTTTGGATGAGATTAATATTTGAATTAGTAGACTGAGTAAGGTAGATTGCCCTCACTAAAGTGGTGGATCTCATTCAATCAGATGAAAGCCAGCAGACAACAAAGTGGCTGAATCTCCTTGACCCAAGAAACCCCTCCTTCCTAACTGAGCTGAGACATTGTCTTACCTTCAGATTCTAATTAAAGCAACTCTTCCTAGGACTTAATCCTGGCCTCTTCTGTATTGCAGTTTACACCATCAACTCTCCTAATTCTCAGGGCTTCAGAGTCAGACTAGACTTACACCATCAGCTCTCCTGGGTCTTTAGCTTACTAATTGCAGATCTTACAACTTCTCAACCTCCATAATCATGTGAGCCAATTCCTTATAATAAATCTCTTTATATATATGTAAGACATATATATGTAAAATATAAAGATCTTCAGATATATATAAGCATATATATATATTTACATGCATATGTAACATATACTTACAACATAACTTATAATTTTATATGTGTATATATAACTCTGTGTGTGTGTGTGTGTGTGTGTGTGTGTGTGTGTGTGTGTGTGTAGAACTTGGTTGCATTTCTCTGGAGAATTCTGACCAGTACATTCATTATATTTTCTCTTATTCCAAAGGCCAAGGACTCAATGTGCTGGTTGTGCCAATTACTTAACTACAAGGTATGCCAATCTCAGTCAAACATTCAGGGATAAGACCCATTGGATATATATAAAGTAAGCCAAGAATTGATTTATTACTTGGCATGCATGTGTCCCACTCTAACAAAGCATTATATTTCAGGTATCAATGTTGTTTTAGTCCCTGTATCCAACAGTGGTCCTCAAAATATTTCCCTTTCCCCAATGTACAACTATATAAGAAAATTACCATAGATCCCTTTGAAGAAAGACTAGGAGAATCATAGTTTATAATTGTCATAGTGTTATAGAGTCCTTCCTCTTGAGGACCTGGTCTCCTTTTAAGACAATGGGTTCTCAATTTGAAAAGTGGCTAAGGCTAGAAACTTGGAATAAGGACTATGATCTTTATTGAAATGAGTGCCCAGATCCTACCACCTATCCTTGATTTCTTCTGATGGTACAAGTTGGATAGTGCCTTTGTGAGCTGCCCATCTAGTTTGTTTGCAGGGATGCCATATTCTGTTAACAATCTCCGTGACTCTGTGGTTCAAGCACCCTTGGCTATCATTCTGACCCTGAAGCTCATTATGAAATTGCATTCTTCTAGCTTCTAGTGTTTAAACTCAGCTGCTTGGCCTCTATTGTTTCAGGGTCCTATCATTGCCACTGCTATTAGCAAGTCTCTTCTACTGTCAGCTCTCCTTGCAGAGGGGAACCACTATCAAACTTTTCGGTATTGCTACTGCCTTTCCTACTAGTGCATTCCTTAAGACCTTAGTAATGGCATAACCTCTGTGCCCTCTGTGGCGAGTATTTCTGCTTTACACGGTTTGTTCACTCCAGCATGTTCACGTTACTGAGCCTTTTAATCCCATTTTTCACAGTCTGCCACACAACTCTGGCATTTTAATTTTAATTATCATGGGCCATTGCTTTTTCCCTGCCCCTGGAAGCCATGCTAGCAGTGAGTTCTCAACATTTCATGGGGTCATTGCTAGAGCATTTAAATCTATGTCTTGGGAAAATGCTCCCAAATGAATAAATGCTCCTTGATCCAGTTTTATGTTCCAGTTTCCTAGATTAAGTATCCTAAGAATCTAGTCCCATACGTTGTTCCCTGGCTCCTGCTGGTATATGTTGGCTAGGTCTTGCTATTGCTGGGCAATATATCTGTTTGTTTGTCTGTTTGTTTCCTTATTAGACCAAATTAGTTTATGTCATGACTTAACTCTAGTTGTAGGGCTAGTGGAGGGAGAGGAGGAGAGGCAGATATTGTCTTGCTCAAAAAGGCATCTACAATTTTGTTCAGGTAAATGTGGAGCATTAATTCTTAAGAGGAAGAAATGTGTCATTGTTGCATGCATAAAGGGTTCTGAGTATCTGTGGGTTCATTATTTTCATGAGAATTCACTTAAATGTCTCCATCTCAACTGTCAGAGTCCTGTTTATTTCCAACACAGTCCTGCCTTTGGCATAACAGATCTGACTTGGTTGGCATTTAACCTCTGGAGTTGTCTGGAATTGTCTGATTATTAAGCTCTGGGCCTGATTTTCACCTTTCTCTCTGCCGCCTTCTTTTTTGAGGCATGAGATGAGAGCTTATTTGTAAATTTCTAGTAAGTTTATCTGGATTTTGTACATGGTTTTCAATTGCTTGTTAATCACTAGCATCTCATACTTATATTTGTATAGGTTATCAATGGTACTTAGTAATAGCCATCCAAACTCATTATCCTTAAATTTACTCTTTCCTTGCAAACTTCTTGACTGCGTGATGAATTACAACAGTTAGTGCATTGCCTTCTATGAGTAAATCATCTCAATTCACTACCAGTGAGAGTTTTAAATAATTGGATCACCATTTTGTGCCAGGAAACTATCTGTGCTCGACCTACTGCTTGTGGGGGTTCTCATTGACAGCAAAGGCAGTGTGGAATACAGCTCCTCAAATCCCGCTTTATCACCTGCTTTCTAGGATGACTCCCAACACCAAATATCACAGGTTGGTTTCTTCAAAATCAGACCAGATATTGAGGTGGAGTTTGGTGTGCAGGCTATTTATTAGATGACAACTGTTAAAGAGAGAGGTGAGAGCTGAGGGATTGGTTAGAGGGAGGAGTCAACTACAAACAACAACCAATAAAGCTTTAACCAACCTCACATGGAGTTACGATGTATATACGACCCACCAGAATGGTCCTTCAGCTCTAGTGGGGACTAGGCTTTCTTCCCCCTGCCTTGATTAGTCATTAGATTTGGGTCATCACAGGAAGGACACGCCCTTACATAACATGGTTTTCAGTAGCTGCACCAAACCATGAAAATGCTGACAAAAGGAGGCTGGACTGATGGCTGGGGCAACCAGTCCTTGCTGAGAAAAGGAGGATTTGGGCAGTGCATCTTTTGTGTCCACCACAGCAAATATTCCACGTATAATGCTGATCTCCATGACAAGTTAATGTTGGTATGTATTTTATTTAATTCAATTACATATTTCCTGGGGATAGAATATGTATATAAATATGAATATGAATAGTAAATAAACAAAAACCTGTGTAATTATTTGTTTAGAGTCTGTATAGACCATAAACTTGAAAAAAGCAAAAATAATCTTTCTTTCTCTTGTTCAGTGTTAGATCCTCAATAACCAGGATAATGCTTGCTACATACTAGGCAAGTAATAAATGCTTATAAATAAATACATGCACCAGTAAGTACATAGTAGGTATTCCTGGAACATTTTTTAAACGAGTTGTTGAACATTTTATCAATGATTCAAAGCCAATAGACATTATATAATTTTCAGAAGATAAAATTTAAAAATAAAATATATAACTTAGCATCTAGTAAACTAAAGTCCTTCCAAAATATGAAATTAGTTTTCCATATTTATATTTACTTTTACCTCAGTGACACAATGGTATAGCAGTGAAGGAAGTTATAGTAATGAGCATTAGTGCTGAAATTAATTCATCTGAATTTCACCTCTTTATTTATCTACACATAAATTTTAGGATCTAATGAGCTTTTTTGAAGTATCATTATGATGATTTATAACACAATTAAAGTTGTGTTTGACTAGCTGTTATCACTACCACTTCTCACTACCTCTCAATAAAATACCAATGAGGCAAAGAAAATGGTAGAAGCTCACAACAACATAAGCTGAGAATGACAATCATTGTAACTTTAGAAACTGGGAGGACTCCACGCTGACTCTAAAGTACTGCGTGAGAACCAGATTGGAAAGAAATTGACACTTTTCTTTGTTTTATGATATCCTTAGGCTTTTTATAGCTCATGAAATAGATAAGATCTAAAAAACCCAATACTTTTTTATCTTCTCTCACTGTTTTTCTACTAAAAGTAATTTTTCTTCAATGTTATTTTAAAGTTTTAGGGTGCTCTTACACAAAGACAGCTCTCTTCATTTTAGAATGCAGGCATTTAAACTTCTATACATCGGGTTTTTTCCTATTGTTTATACCTCATTGTTCTCCTCTGTACTTAACATACACTGATCTTGAATTTGGAATTAAATAAACATAGTGCTATCACCCCTAATCTTCTGTTTTATCTGAGCTAAAACTAAGTGTGAGTTGGTAAGAACTCTGGGTCCTGGGCTATGAATGGGAGAAAATGCATAAATCCTGATGGGCCATAGGACCTGTAAATGTAGAATGACCCAGCCTAGTTATACAGAGGAGCAAAATGGTAGAATATAATGGAGGGCAGAATTTGTCTAGCAGCCCAGGCTCAGAACTAGCAATAAACTACTTAATGTAACTTTAAATATGCAAATATTTTGACACCTAACTTTGTCTCTCAATATTCCATTGTTTTCCTAAGTAGCTTGAATAATCCTTGAATGTGAGAATCAAGTCTTTTCAGTGATTGCATATTTTATGACTGCTACAATTTTACTCATTAATGGCTTCTAACTCCCAGATTAAAAGTGGTGCTTGATTCCTAGTATAGTGCTTCCATAAGTGCTTAGTAAATGTTGGTTCATTTCATTACAAATAATATTCAAATTAAAACAAGCAATCTTGCATAACATTTTGGGTTTTATGTAAGAGTACACTGATGCCACTTTGAAAATATGTATAAGGTACATATATGAGGCTTCAAATCAAGAATGAAATATCCTTTAAGAGAGACTACTAATTCAGGAAATATACAAGTGAGAATTATTTTATATTTTTGAGCCTTACAAAATGGATAAATATTCCACTGTCTTTCTCAGAATGCTGAATGATAACAAAATTCTTTTTAATAAGGGAAATATCACAATTTTTACTTTGAATAAATACTTTGAAGTACTTAATTTTGGTTTTTGACCAACACTTTTCTACAAATTTAAGATAACTTAGATTTCGAGAATTTGCTTTGAAAAGTTGTTTATTTTCCCCCTTTTAAGTTTTAAAATATTTCAGTTATTGTTTTGACTTGCTTCAGATTTATTGCAAACCAAATAATTCTAAGCTTTTAAGGCAAGGAAAAAATACAGTATTTGTTTTCCATAAATTCTTTGAATAGAAGTCTCTTTGATTTTTAATATTTTGAAGCACCAATGTTGTAGGATCAAATCTTTAAATAAAAAATGATGTAATATAATACAGTCCTTTCAGGACAAGTTCTGCATGAATCAGCTAAAGGCCTTTTAAAACACAAAACTAGTAAGAAGACTTCTGATTCAAACTTGCTTTAAAAAAATTCTATAATGTACTACACTTGGATTTATATGTCTTCTACAGGATACAGAATAAGCATGAAAACTAACACAAATAGTAATCTCAAATTAAATATATTATACAAGTTAAGTACTGTATGATTTATGTAATATATCAACTATTTTCTCCTTTTACTAAAATAGTAGGCATGATCATATTAAGCTTTTATGATATATCATGTGTCCACTTATATTAGAGAATGAAACAGATTGTTCTGATTTACACAAAGAAACAATGATTTTCCTCATTTTTCCAGATAAAATTTTATTCAGAAGGATAATTTTGAGTAGGTTGTAAGACATTTTCCATAGTTATTCATATGAATGGATGTATTTTTAATTATAATGAATCTATTATATATCATAGGAATGCCTTTTTAATTAGTCCATCTTTAAAATTATTGCTAAGTGCTGGTTATAAATGGTGAACTATTATTTCATAGAGATCTATTAAAAATAAGTACCTCAATGTTTTACTATAATAAACCAAACATTTATCATTTATTTCTATTAAATATTCATGAATTGTTAGATGGAGATGTCCTGTGATTAAAAAAAAAAAAAAAGAATTGGTAATTGGTTTTCATTGACATTATAAATATTTTCATTGGAGAGGTGAATTATAGAAGGTTTTTGTGTAGTAATGTCTATGTCCTGTTTAGGGCACAATTTTAATATGAGCAACATCAACACATACACCTAGCTTATCCCTCCCGAGTTAATCCTGATGTGTCCAGTGGAATTCTTTTATAACTTTGCTAAATTTTTGTCTGCTTTATCTATCAATTACTGAAATAAGTTTATAAAGCTATCTTGGTATGATTATAGAGTTGAAAATGTTGCTTGTAATTATGTCACTGTTGCTTTACATATTTTAAGCTATATTATTAGGGGCAAAAAACTCAAAATTGTTATCATTATGTATTATACATGTTTTTTTCCCTAAGAGTGGTTTTACTTTAAAGGTATGTTAATATGAGTTAAAATAAACTGCAATGGTTTTCTTTATTTTTCTAGTACAGCTTTCTTCCTCCTTTTATTTTTAACATTTTTGTGTACTTACAAGAATGGGGCATATATGTAAAATACTTTAACTACTTTGATTAAAAAAAGATATACCTGGTTATCTCCATCATTTAAAATTGCATTAATCTATATTTCTTCATTTTCTCCTTTTAACATTAGTTTAGAAATCATGTACTGCATTTCTTTAGCTTGCCTACTTGACTTTACAAAATCTGAAATTTATCAGTTTCTCTACCTTCTTTGAAAAAAAATGCAAATACCTTAACATGCTTGAACAATGTTCAACTCCATTTCTCTGTTTTTTAATAGACTTTTTTTAGAGCAGTTTTAGGTTCATAGCAAAAAATGAGTACAGAGAGTTCCCATACACCTCCTATCCTCACAAGGTACAATTTCCCCCACTATGGACATCCTGCACCACAGTGGTACTTTTATTACTACTTATTAACCTACACTGATACATCATTATCACCCAAAGTTGGCAGTTTACATTAGCCATATGGAAGAGATGCACAGAGCAAGGTTTATGGAAAGGGCATGGAGCTTCCATACCCTCTTGGAGCATGCCACTCCTCAAATCTCCATGTGTTAATCAATCCCAGGAGCTCTCCCAGTCCCAGTCCTACTGGGTTTTTATGGAGCTTCACTAAACAGGCAAGATTGACTAAATCCGAGGCCACTGGTGATTCATTCAATCTCCAGCTCCTCTCTCCTCCCTAGAAGTCAGGGGGATGGGATTGAAAATTCCAACCCTCTAATCACTTGGTTGGTTCTCAAGGCAATGAGCCTTCATTCTTAGGTGGGGACCCCAAGTAACTTTTAACATAACAAAAGACACCTTTTTAGCTCTCAAGAGCATTTAGGAAATTCTAAGGGTTTAGGAACTCAGGTTTAGAAACAGGGATGAATAACAAATACGCGTTTGTTGTAAGTAAAAAATATCACACTTTGTTACATGTATAAATCAAATATATTTAATTTTTGTTAGCCAATTTCTATTTATCTGAGAATTAATATATGGTTGGCAAACTTTTTATGAGAAGACAGCATTTTCATTAATGTACTTTGTAATATCTTTCTCATGAATTTCCTTTTTTCTCTTTGCCGTAAATTGCACCAAAGCCTCACTTTTTTTTCCCTATGTGGATGTTTATAATAGCCAATTAACCAACAATCCTGGGAAAGAACCCCAAACTAGAAAATCAAAGACCTTTTTTTAGTCTCTTTTCCAGTACCCTTGGATCCTTTTTTGACTTCTAGTGTTTGTTATTTTTGTGAATCTTTCTTTGCTTTCACACTATTTAGCAATAAACTCTTTTATATATGAGCATTTAAAGACATTTTAAAAAGTCAAAACAAACCAATTTTTTTTAAGTGAGGAAATTATATCCAATAATAGAGTCATTCTTGCAGAAAGAAATCAGTGAGAACATTTGTGTAACTAGTTACGGCTTTAAGCAAGGAAGTAAACAGGTAAAACTTTGGAGCCTCAAAGGAGAAAAGCGTTCATGACAAGATCAAAGAGGGTGCCTAAGGTTTGGTGGAAGGGTGCCCTATGAATTTCCAGGACTTGGGCACAGATGTCCTTATCCCTCCTTCATTTGGACCTGTGGCTGAAGTTAACTAGTGAAATTGCCTTATTTTCTAACTCTACTCATTCTATTCATAGAATTATTCTTCCATCTGCTCCAAAAGGATTGGGTGATTTGCCTCTGTGAAACGTTCTTCTTGGCTTTTAATAATGATGTATGAATCTGCCCTTCTGAGGGGAGCGTGGTAGAAAGTAGAGAATGAGATGACCCTTTTCTGTTAGGGGTTTCAGAATTCCATATTGGAATTCGTGCACATTAATCTGGTTCATTCTTCAGCTCTATTAATTTTCCAACTTTCTCTAAAACTTATGTGTGCACACACACACACAGGCCTCAACCAGTCTTAGCTGGCCTTTAAAACTAAGTAGGACACAGTCCTTTCTTTGCCTTCTACAGACACACATAACTGCAGGCAAGACCTGCCCTGACCTATTGTTTCCCCTGCAGTTTTCAGAGTCACTTCCACCCTCAAATAGCTCCTGCCATTCAGGAATGGGATTGAAAGTGCTGGAACAGCAATGAAGTACTCCTCCTTTGAGAATATACACCTAGCAAAAATTTCCCCAGGTTACTTATGCTAAAAAAGAACTTGCTAAGAGGGACTTGATCAACCACGCTCTCGTCTGACATGTTTAAACTTAATACCCCTTTGCTGTGTTTTAGTATATGTGTCTTCTAGTCTTGGCTTGAGGGCAAACTGCAAACATCTGGTTAGTGTTTCAGAGCAAGAGGATTTGATAGTTGTTAGAGGTTAGTAGTAAAAGGAGAAATTCTTCAGCTAGGCGTCAATATATTTTCAAAGACAGCATTGAATGTATTGTTGTAACTTGTCTAAAGGCTTAACTGGAAATTTAAAAACATAATAGTTCTCTATTGTGGATTGTGTAACTAATTATTTAATTAA
Source organism: Halichoerus grypus (assembly GCF_964656455.1). Taxonomy (NCBI): domain Eukaryota; kingdom Metazoa; phylum Chordata; class Mammalia; order Carnivora; family Phocidae; genus Halichoerus; species Halichoerus grypus. Next base: position 54,903,412 of record NC_135716.1, read on the forward strand.
TTCTTTTAAGCCAATTTCCCAACAAAAGAATTTCCTCAAGGAATAGCAATAAGAGAGAAGAGTATGGTAGGCAATAGAGGAAAAAAGGCAAGAGATAGAAGGGTGGAACAACACATTGGCGTCACTAAGAGACAGAGATAAATAGGAGGGGGCCCACTGAATAATCCTCTGGAGATGGCGGTTTAATAATCACATATGTTTTCATCGAAGTAATGTTTTAAAAGGAATATCAAAAAATTGTGAAATAATAAGAAAAGTCAGTTTTATTCAAGACCTATCATAGTTAATGTGTAATTCTTCTCTATAATTTGTGAATTCCTGGCGCTCACCTTTTAATTAGGTTCCATTTGTAGACTCACCATACTAGAGCAAAAACACAAACCAAGAGGCAAACATGAGCTGTAGTTCTTGCTTCTTTGGGTAAGTATGTAAATATATATATGTATATGATAAATATAGTTTCATAGACTCGGATCACATAAATATATGTAAATGTAAGCTCTTGAGTATAAACTGTGGAAATTATATATGATGCGACATGTTTTTCATCTCTTCCACAGGTGGGAAATTTTAAAGGAAATACATGTAACTATATATATATTTTTATAACAAGAAGCAGGGGGAGGAGCAGAGGGAGAGGGAAAGAGAGACTCTTAAGAGGGCTCCATGCCCAGGACAGAGCCAGAATTGGGTCTCAGTCTCACAACCTTGAGATCATGACCTGAGGCGAAATCAAAAGTTGGATGTTTAACCAACTGAGCCACCCAGGCACTCCACATGTAATTGTATTTTAAATCGTCCATTGACTTTATATGTCTGGCCCGAGAGAAATGTAAGTATGCTCAGAGTAAATCGAACCACGCGAATGGGTACTTTAAAATAATTCCTTTAGCTTTGGTATTTCTAGCCACCTGAAATGGGGGGTAGAAAATTAAAAATATGAAACAAAATCAGAGTAAAAAAACTTGGTAATAGGATCAGCCAGGTTGACAGCAAAATTGGAATTTTGTATCAAGACGTGGAATAACAAAGATTTTCTGCTCTGTAAATACATTTATAACTAAAAATATATGCATAGGAAAAATATTTGGCAATATGTAAATTTCCTCAGGGCCTAGATCCATTGTTTCTAGTGATATAATATATTGGGTGATACCAAAATGTGCACAGAAACAAAATCAAACCAAACCAAATTAAGAAGAAAAACAATACACTAACAGATACTAGGGATTTGTGCTGCTGAGCTAGCTTAGGAGACGTGCACGAGTAGGATGTGAATATCTTGACTTCCTCCTGAAGTCTTAATGTCTTTATACGAAATGTATGTTCACATATCCAAGCTCAAAGTTACAATCTGTATGTTGAATGTGAAACTTGGCTTTTGATGTATAAAGAGACAATTTTGGATTTTTAACAGCTTTATTGAGATATTAGTCACATTCCAGATAATTCATCCATTTAGAGGGTACAGTTCAGTGGTTTTTAGTATCTTTTTTTTTTTTTTAAAGATTTTATTTATTTATTTGACAGAGAGAGACACAGTGAGAAAGGGAACACAAGCAGGGAGAGTGGGAGAAGGAGAAGCAGGCTTCCCGCGGAGCAGGGAGCCCGATGCGGGGCTCGATCCCAGGACGCTGGGATCACGACCTGAGCTGAAGGCAGACGCTTAACGACTGAGCCACCCAAGCGCCCCGGTTTTTAGTATCTTCACAGTTGTGCTAACATCATCACAATTTTAGAACATTTTCATTTAGAACATTCTCCATAGATTGGCTTACTCTGGAAATAATATATATCAAATGATGTAACATGTGGTGTTTTTGACTGGCTTCTTTTTTAAACATGCCTCTTGAAGGCTTATCCATATTGTAGTATGCATCACTACTCCATTCCTTTTTATTGCAGAATAATATTCCAGTGTATGAATAGATCACATTTTATTTAGCCTTTCAGAGGTTGACAGACACTTGGGTCATTGCCGATTTTTGACTATTATGAGTAATGCTACCATAAACTTCCATGTACAAGGTCTTACATGGACATCTGTTTTTATTTCTTTCCAATATATACCTAGAAGTGAGTTGGCTCTAGATAGCTATCATTTAGTGAAAACCTACTGTGTGCCACAGTCACTTTTTCTTATTTATAATCTTTGCTACTATTTTTCAAAATACTGATTTTTTTTTTTTAATTAATAGATCGGTATATCAAGCTTTAGAAACAGGTTACTGTTCAAGTTTACCTGGCTATAATTCACATTGTTCCATCAGGATGCAAATTCAGGTCTCGGCTTTATCCCAAAGCCAATGAAATTACACCGAGCTATTTTGCCTTTTCCTTTTCTTAAAAAGAAAGAGTAGGCTTTAGACCATAAGATACATTTTATGGAAGAAAGAGTAAGCAAAAGAGCATATGTTAAAATGACCTATAGGGGACAAGCCGTGCTAAGACTAGATACACTCCAGGCTTTGTGTTGAAAGTGCCAAGGAGGCAGTGACGCTGAAACATAGTCCAAGGTGATCAGAAGCTCTTAGGACATATCTTGAAGTAGGAAGTAGCATTAAAAACAGTAGCTGATTATGATCATATTGTGTCTAGAGACGGTGCAACCATGAATGCTCTCCCCTCTGAGCTAACCTGACTTCTAGGTGCTTTACAACCACTGAGTTAAGTTTAATTTCTGGGTTTCCATGGGATTTCTGCAGAATTGTATCAATTACTCCTGCCCAGTCATATCACACATACTTTGCTGATGCATGAAATTCCTAAAGCAGAGCACAAGGCTTTCTTTTTACCATTTCAGATGCAAGTTTAAAATGCAAGTACTTCTATGAGAGGTAAGTAGTGTGAAATCAATAACAGATGTTTTCCTGTTTTGAGAAAGAAGACAGAAGAGAGGATAGCAGTTGGTCCTCAGCTGTAAGGAAGAGGTTAGCAGTAAGAAGAGGCTGGGGATATATACAAAAATGTCAGTCCTATTTCCCTTATGGCCTTATATCAAATTTCCTTCATCTGTTTTTAGTAAATTTTGCAATAACTATGTACCTTTGACCACGTACCTTGATATGGATACCTCTCTTTAAGGGTGAATTTTTACTTCTTCTGCCCTCCCTGCACAACTGAATTTTAATACTACAATTATCAATTGGGTAATGACCCAATAATTCTAAAGGAACTATGTTAATTTTGTATCTTAATGATGACAACAGAAGGCATAATTTGAAAAAAAAATTGAACATCTCAGTGTATTATGTATATTATAAAAATTTATGTATATTTTTATATACTAAAGACCTATAAAAATACAACTGCAGTGGGGTTTTGCTGTTAATTTTTAAATTTTTATTTCCTAAAAGAATTGGTGGAACACTAAGCCAAACATTGTTAAGAACAGCCTGGGTGTTTTTTGCCTCCTTTTGTGTCATCCACTGTTCCACAAAGGTGAGGTTTCTGGGGAGCCATATCATTCCCTAATGATCTGAGCATTTCTTTGAATTAAGTCTGATACAATAAATGCAGGGATTCCTCAGTCTTCTTATGTATTTGTTTAAAAATTTAGGCTATAAGTAGAAGGTTTTATTCATTTTGCTGTTTAAGTTGCTGTGTTATAAGATGTATTGTGCTGATTGCAATTATTTGTTAACATCTTTGCTTTCCCATTATATTATTGTGGGCAGCGCCCCTCCAGGGGTCTCTTGTGCTCCTTCGTGGCTGGCTGGGTTTGCCAATAATGCCAGGCCCTGATTGATCTTTATTTGACCACTTCTTAGGATTGTATTTGCAGAGAGAAAGCTAGAGGGATGAGTTAATGTTTCCCTCTGGAACAAAGGGCAGGTTTGCATGTTGCCTGTTGTAAAAGAGTGGTTTCCTCAGGTTGTGTTCTGCTGCTGTGGTATGAACTCTCTGTGTGCTCACCATCTATCTGGGCACTTGCACATCACCCCTGTGGGTTTTGTGGGGGTAGAACTGACACCAGCATGAGTCCCATGTCATTTGCTGTATTGTGAATAATAGAGTCCCTTTGTCTCCATCTTCTGCCAGACTTCATAAAAGAGTAACAGACTAACTTATTAGCTTGTAAAATCAAATCCTAGACTCTTCTACCTATCAGCTCCCCAAAGGCGGGTGTGATTTTTATTCATTTCCATTCCTTCAATGCCTTAAAAATTACCTGGCACTTAAAGATGTTTCAATACTTTTTTTTTCAATACTTTTTAAATGATGAATGAATTTTGTTGTTATAGCACTAATATATGATTCTCTAAATTGAAACATTATTGATACTTACAACTTGGAAACTTAAATTACAAATTATAAAGATTATTCTAGCTTTTGATAGAAAAAAGATAACTTCCCGACTTACTGCTACATGGAAAAAGCTCAACTGAATTGTAAAATACGTTTCCCTGTGGTCACTTCCTAAGTCTCACTGTTAACCATACCACCTCTACCACGGTCTGCAATGCAAGAGAGGGTGGGAATATAATTACTCCACTCTTTTCCATGATGAAATCATGGCAGTTATCTGAAGGAAATACATTCCTTTGTGTCCTTGCCCTTAACTGAAATTGTGCAGTTTAAAATGGCTTCTCTTTCCTGTTCATGTCAAAATAGCAAACATGCTCCATCTCTGTCCTTGGTTCTCTAATGGTAAGTTAGCTTATGTTTTAAATGCTCTGCTGTGCCAGCCAGATCCCCTTCCAGACAGAGATACTTTGATTACTGACAGCTGACAGCTTAGCTCCTCTCCAGAAATCCCACGGACTAAAGAAGACTGCTTCAAGCCAAAGTAATGCCCCTTCCCTGGGACAGGAGACACCTAATAGCTGATTGACAGGAAGGTAAAAGATCAGCCTCCTTGCTTCAACTCGGAATCTGGAAAGGGCTATCCCAACTTCAAAGCTCCATTTGGGATTGGCTGAAGCCTCTGTTGCAACTGCATTGCAGTTCAACTTCTCACTTTGCCTAATCTTGTTTACACCCTCCCTGTATATCTCTCTCAGAGTCTACTTCTGGGGAACCTAAATTATGACATTTGGTGCCAGGAGAGGTCCTAAACAATAGGCCCCTAAGTAGAATTTGGAGCAGAAGATTGATAACCCCTGGGATATTATAGCAGTGTAGCTATTAAACTTTTTAAGGATTCGGTGGTAAACTGGATTGGAAACCAGTGGAAGAGAGTACACTGACTGATGCGGATCTTTGGCCTTTGAAAGTTTCAAAAATGTAGAAATTATAAGGACAATGGAATCAGATGTTATTGTTGGGAGTTATGAGAGTATGGAGCAAAGTTGAAGAAAGTCTTGGGATAATTAATCATCAATTTAAGGCAGAATGTAAAAGTTAGTGGGCTTCCTTGTAGCATATAAAGAGCTTTTCAACTCCTTCAGTCTGAAGGCAGATAAAACAAAGGGTCAAAAGCAGACTTAGTTTTAAGAGTAGCACATTTTCAAAAATGTTTGACTTCTTAGCACAGCAATTTTGTTTTAACAAGGTCAACTCCTTTATACCAAGGCAAGGCTTGTTACAGATAGACTAGATACTTATAAACAATAGAAATAATTTTTTATAGTTCTGGAGGCTGGGAAGTCCAAGATAAAGGCATCAGTAGATTCAGTGTCTGGTGAGGACCCAGTTTCTGGTCCGCAGATCCTACTTTTTTGCTGTGTCCTCACGTAGCAGAAAGGACAGGAGAGCTCTCTGAGGTTTCTTTGATAAGTGCACGAATCCTATTCCAGAGGGCTCCACCCTCATGACAACCTGAAGGGCACACCTCCAAATGTCATTACATTGGGGATTAGGTTTCAACATACGGATTTTTGGGAGGACACAGATTTTTAGTCTTTAGCAAAGAGATCTTACTTTTATAGAGCTATGAGTTGGTTATTAGAACATGTAATTTATCAAGGCAAAATCGAGGGGAAGCCACTTGAGGGTATTGCAAAATATATTCAATCAAAGAAATCAAGGATAGAAATGACTTCAATAAAAGTCATGAACCCTTGCCCAGTTTCAGAATCTGAGTTTCTTTCGAATCTAGAACCCATTAACTGCAGGAAAGACTGGATTGCCTAAAGGAAAGCCCGTGCAGTACCACAGTAAGTATATACAGCAATACTCCCCCCAGTCCTCACTCACTCAAAGGCTATTTACTTGAATAGCTATACATGGGGAAAAGTTTACATTGATACCTAGGCACCCCAAATCGACCCCAAATGGATCTCTTGTTAGAGAAATACATAGATGAACCTTATAATAAGTGAGGTCTGGCCCAAGTCTAGCTCACAATGAGTACAGTGGGGTCACCGACACACCAGTTATTATTTACAGTATGAATGTAATATTAGAAGAGCTTCTATTAGTCACTTAGCCTGTGGAGAAACAAGATCTGTATGAATCCTAGAAGGTGTCAGTGGGCGACCACAAATTCAAACAAAGAGAAATCTCATTTTTAGCTATTGTGCCAAATGAAATATCTCTGCCAGGGAAAATTAACATGACTTTAAGCACATGGTATGCAGTTATTGAGCTAATAAAAGCTTAGTTTTTCATCCCTATCAGGCAGGAGAGCAAGAAGTAGCTCATATTCATGTGGAATAGACCACAAAATACTTTTATGGTTTTGTCCCAAAGCTAGATTAACCTTCTGGCCTTCTGTCATAACATAGTTTGAAAAGATTTGGGCCATCTGGATATTCTGCAAAATATCATTTTGGTCCACTATACCAAAGATACTATTTTAATCCTGCTAGATGACAAGACGTAACAACTACATTTGATAAAGCACATATGTTCTAGACAATGGAAGAAAAACTCTATGAAGATTCAGGTCTTGCCACATCAATGCAGTTTTGTCATAGGTTCAGAAATCTGATGCATGGCAGGATTTTCTCTCTGAAAATTATTGCATCTTTCACGCCCCACCACTAACAAAGGAGCTCAGTATCTAGAAGTTTTCTTCAGGTACTGAAGGCAACATATTCCACATGTGGGAATACATCTCTGATGTTTTACTGAACAATAATGAAGACTGCCAGCTGTGAGGAGGGCCAGTGCTGGGAAGAACTCTTAGCAGGCACTGCTGCTTTGGCTGTATAACTCAACAGAACCCACAGAATTTGATGTTTTGGGTGGGAGAAATACCATGTGGCATTAGGGCATGCCCCGGTAGAAAAATTTCAACATATACTATAGATCTAGAATTCTGGAACAAGGCCATTCCATCTGTATCAGAGAGTTTTATTCCATTTGAGAAATGGTTTCTAAAGTGCTACTGAACCTTGCCAGAGATAGATAACGTGAGCAGGACCATGTGGACAGAGCTGCCCATTGTTAGCTGATTGTTATCATACCCACCAAGTCATAAGGTCAGGCTATCTAGCAGAAATCCATTATATGATAGAAGTGGTGCCTTTTGGACTGGGGAAAAGCAGGGTCAATAGGTACAAGTAAGCTTTATGAGCAGGTTGTCTAGACCCCCATGTAATCCACCAAGATCATTACACTGGTACCTCTCTCTCAGACCACTCCTATGTCATCATGGGATTATGTCCCCTATGACCAGCTGACAGAAAAGAAAACAAAACAATCTTGGTACATGGGTGCATTGGCTTGGTTCTGGGGTTGAAGCTGAAAATGGATTGCTGCTGCAATGCAACTAAACTCAAGAGTGCTTTGAAAGACAATGGTGGGGACATATCCTCCTGATGGCCAATCCACATTGCATGGGTCCAACCTTAAATATTGCATGGAAAGAAAAGTGGCCTGAAGTAGTAATATATATGGATTCATGGGCATAGGTGAATATCTTGGCTATGTCAAGGAAGAATATGTTTGGTACCCAGGTGGTCTACTGGTACATATCACTTGGCATTTCCCTGCTCTGCATAATGACAAATGGACAAGTTCATTAGTTACAGCTTGCAAAGAGCATAGTGATTAGGGCTAAGACTTTTCGATTAAACATCTTCTTAATAATTTGCCCCAGGAAAAGACTAGCCACAATACAGGAGGAGCTTTCCCAGATGGGACAAACTTACTACACAAAGCACATGGATCTACGTGGCACATGGGTAAACTACAGTCAATGCTATGGTACACCACTGGGATTCTCCTTCAGGAGCAAGGCACTCATTCTTCCGATGACAAGAGTGTTGACTGCTGATAGCTCGCAGCTAGGTTCCTCTCTTGGCATTACCCTCAGCTTAAAGTGCTGTCTCATAAAGTTTCTTCCTCTTCCTCAGAGGCAGTTTGCCTCAAATGACTCGTCAATGCCGGTGTTCACAGCCTCAGTATCCTGTGTCAATTTGGGACAATTTTAAATGGCCATCCCAACCTCAGTGCAACATATTACTGGTTGAGGTATTAGTTGCAACTCTATCACAGTTCAATTTCTCTCCTTTTTTCCTCAGTGCTTCAGTGTGATTTGAAAATGTTGGGGTTCAGAAGCGAATAGTCAAGAAAGAATTCTTGAGGTGTCTTTGGTGCAAAAAGGATGGTTTTATTAAAGCATGGGGACAGGACCCATGGGCAGAAAGAACTGCACTGGGATTGTGTGGAGTGACTGATTATATACTTTCAAGTTGGGAGGGGATTCAGGATAGTGTAATTCTCTAAGGAATTTGGAAGCAAGGTTTCCAGGACTTCAAGGGACTAGCTGTTGATAGGAAAAGTTCATTTACTACTGTCTAGTAAAACGTTAGTTATGAGACCTTTCAGATGTATATCAGTGAGCCATATGCTTGGAGGATGACTGCTAACATGGTATCTTGGGAGGGTAGAGATAGAGAAAGTTTCCAGAGGGGTTTTTCAGGATCCTGGAGGTCCGGTTAATGTCAAGTTAAGGTTGCATTTTACCTCTAGCAAAGTATTAACATTGAAGCAGCTAAGCTCCTTGAGGAGGGTCATTCTACCTGTCTTAAGTACTTGTCAATGGGCTATAAAATTGTAAGGAAATTTATTTTTCTTTTGCGTTTGTTCTCCACATCAGTGTGGTTCCTAAGTACACCCTTCCTAATAAAATTCCTGTATGCAAATCTCAATCTTGATATCTGATATGGTGCAAATGCTTATATGCCCCCAGAATTCATATGTTGAAATCCTCATGCACAATGTAATGGTATAGGAGGTAGAGTTTTGGGAAGAAATTCGACCATGAAGGTGGAGCCCTCATGAAAGGAATTAGTGCTTTTGTATTGGCAGCTCCTGAGAGATCCATCACCCCTTCTGACCTGTGAGGACATAGAGAAAAGCATCTGTGTACAAACCAGGAAGTGGGCCCTCATGAGCCACCACATCGAATCCTCTGGCACCGTGATTTTGGATTTCCTAGCCTCCAGAACTGTGAGAAAGAAATGTTTGATGTTTATCAGCTACCCAGTCTGTAGTGTTTTATTATAGCAACCTACAGGGACTAAGATAAAAATCTCTTTCTGTCAAAATCAACTTCTGGCTTCACTAATATTTTACTTGTTCCTACACCCTTGGCAAATTTCCCACCTACCATCAAAAAGTCATGGGCAGCCAATTCCAAAACATGACCCAGCACTGCTCAGAAATGTCTACTAAAGAGATGAGAGCTCTCATCTATTTCCTGCCTTCACATAATTGTTCATAGCATTTCATTTCCCTGAAAACTCTTTCTCTCTCTCTCCTGCTTCTCCAGGTACTGATTTGGTTCAGTTATTTTAGTCTTAACTCTCTGTAAAGACCACTTTCATTTTCCAAGCAATGCTCCCTCTCTATGCTCTTAAAGACACTTGTATCATGACTATGACCGTCAACATACTCTATTTTGTATTATTTGTTTTGTCTGTGTGTTGGGTATGGGAGCATGCTGTGTGGTTTAAGAACTTGGGTGAATATTCTTAAAATGCCATTTCCTATATCCAAATGAACAGACCTCTGAGAATATGTAAGTTATGTGTGGAATGTAAGTTAAAAATGGGTTTTGGAGTCAGCAAAATCTAATTGCAAATATCAACTCTCCCATTTTAAGTGAGCAAATTATTTAACCTCACCAAGCCCAAATTTTCTCCCTCATCTGTAAACATAACACATTATTTTATTTTATTTCATTTATTTTTTTTTAAAGATTTTATTTATTTATTTGAGAGAGAATGAGAGAGAGCACATGAGAGGGGGGAGGGTCAGAGGGAGAAGCAGACTCCCTGCCGAGCAGGGAGCCCGATGCGGGACTCGATCCCGGGACTCCAGGATCATGACCTGAGCCGAAGGCAGTCGCTTAACCAACTGAGCCACCCAGACGCCCCAACATAACACATTATTTTAGAGCAGCATTATAAAGATTAAATAATTCAGGGGCACCTGGGTGGCTCAGTCAGTTCAGTGTTTGACTCTTGATTTTGGTTCAGGTCATGATCTCAGGGTCCTGGTATCTAGGCCTGTGTTGGGCTCTGTGCTCACTGGGGAGTCTGCTTCAGGGCTCTCTCTCTCCCTCTCTCTAAAATAAAAAAATAAATCTTTAAAAAAAGATTAAATAATTTACTGAAAGAGCTTAGCAAAGTTCCTAGCACATGAGTTCAGTAAGTAGTGAATATTTTTATTAATGAAGGGATGTCTTTTTATCTCTTTATATCCCTAAGCCTGATTCTTGAATATGATAGGTGCTCATTGCATGTTTTTGACATGACTTACAATGAATATTCTCCAATATTTTTCATAAAGAAACAGGATATTAATAGTTAGTTTCTATAATGGTATTGGATTTTAAACCTTTTCAGAGAAGGATAACAGTAAGGCAAACATTTGGTATGACCAATAGCAACTGCTTTTCAATAGCAACTGCTTTAGAAATGAAAAATCTGGAAACATAAGGCTCTTCATAGTCTAATCATGGAATAGCACTTATATTACCCAAACGTACCCCTGCTTAATGTTGGCAGGTGATTTTTTAAACTTATGTTAAGCCAAAAAAGTTCTGTGGAAAAACTATCTTCTCAACTTCCTTCCTTTGAAAATCTGCCCCAAATATATATCATTTTCCTTATAAAAAATAAAAGTTCACATAGAGATACATAATCTTCTTATTAATTCAATATTCATGCAATGCTTACAAAAGGACCGTATCTAATTCTGGACAATGTTAATAAAACACAACATAAAAAACTTGGAAAATTTTCAAGAAGAGCATACAAAAGATTTAATATGATTTATGTGGAAAATTGTATCTGTTAGGAAATTTTGGAAATCTGTGCTAATTTAGATGAAAGTCCAGTTATAGGAGTTTTAAGCATATAAAAGCTTGAAGAAAATAATGTATTGCTTTTATAATCACAAATATAAAGTCATTATAAAGTAGTTAAATAATACAGAAATATTTATACCACATTATGAAAATCATTTTTTCAATCCCTTCTCTGAAGGTAACCACTGTTTAGAGTTTGTTCTATATTTTAGATCTTTTCTATGCCTTTAACATATCCATGCTACATGTGTATGATTCATTTTTATACAGGGCATGGTGAGCATCTTTGTTTCTGTTGAGGAATAGAAAATGTTCCCTGATTAAAAAATTCTTTCCTAGGACCTCAAATATGGTTCAGATACGGTTTGTAGGAACCTCAGGAAGGAAAGTATGTGTGTAGGAATGAGAACTGCCTTTCTAGCTTACTTTCGGCACTTCATTATCATCACTCTTTAACCCAACCACCTCTTCTTTCACGGTTTCAAGGAGATAAAATATGAATTTCCCTTCTAAAAAGTCTGAAGACCTATTTTTTTTTAAAAGTTGTACAGTCAAAATCTGTATTCTGGTTATGGAAAGCACATCTTTTGAGATCTTATATAGTTAAAATATGGGTCTCTCAAAGTTTTTTGCAAATTCTAATGTTGTATAATTCTATGGTTCTTAAACTAAAAGCAAAAGAAAAAAAAAAGGAAACAGTAACAACAACACAAAATGATTCTAGTTAGTCCCATTTCTTCTACCATTCTGTTTCTTTCTGGGCCAGTTCTGTCAATCAAGTATAATTGTGAAATTGCCTCATAGATGGATATAAATTGAGACTAGTTTGCAACTCATTTTCTCTTTTAGCCCAGTCTGACAATTCAACTCCATGCCATTTCTTGGATATACAATGGATAACAACCCTTTATTTAAAGGACATCTGGTCATCAATATAATTTGATTCTCATCTACAGGAGGTTATCTCTGTGTGTATGTGTGTGTGTGTGTGTGTGTGTGTGTGTGTGTGTGTGTTCAGATTAATACTGAAGACCTAAGCATATAAATGATTATCAGCAGGAATAGTAAAGGAAGTTTAACGAGGAGATTATAATCAGAAAATGCAATAATGGGAAACTTGCTTAATGAGAATATTGGTGCCAAACTACATTATTCATAGGACATTCTGATTAGAGACAAATGCAAAATGAAACATACATTCCTTGGTGGAAGTCTTCATTTACATTTCAAATAAATACTATTACTCCAACCTTTAGCTCAGAAAATGAGCCTTCATACTGAATAACTAAAGACTCCCCCAAAGATAATGGTGTGCCAGATATATTGTTAAAGAATAAATGGAGGATATAAGTACATTTTCTTGATTTTAAGAGTCACATTTCATTGTATATCCAGTGCAAGACATATTTTTTATCCCACTAATAAATGTACTAAATTCAGGATCTCTGTCCGCGAAATAAAACATGGCTATAAATGGATTTACACATTTTGCCATTTTATTATATCCTAATAGCTCCCCTTCTCCTTTTAAGAGTCAATCAGCTCAACTGATTAAAGCAAAGTGATAATGAGACCTGGATTATGGATCACAGCTTTTCTCATTAGATTTTTTTTGGCTATGAAATGGATTCCTGGTCTTAGCTGGCCATATCACAAATACTACAAAGTGAAGATGAATTGTCTTAGAATAAATATTCTGTTATCTGTTAAGAATATTTATCAGAACAAATATTCCTAATGAGTATGTGTGTTCGCATATGTATAAGTGTGTATAGAGCAGTATGCTTATCACAATCACCTGTGGAAATGTGCATTTTAGGGTCTCCTTGGACAAGGAATATGAGATGAGGATGGTTACTGTAGGTTGAGAGCTTCCTGTAGGAATTCTTACAAGCCAGAGTTGCAAACAACTGGTAGGGGAGAATCATAGACATAAAATCCAAGCATTGAGTATACTTTCATATAATTTCTACCACTAAAGAGAATCTGTAAAGTGAAAAGATATTTTCTGAATGGAGCATAAACTGATGGCTAAACTTTTGAGTGGAGAGTGATTAATTTGCTTTGTGTGGAGAAAAAGTAAGGATTGGTTATCATTCTTTGATAAAACACACGGAAAAAACCCATAAATTTTAAAGTTAAAGAAAAAAAAAATTCTGTTTAAATTCTTTGGTATTTGATTTTCTGTGGCCCAGCAGTAACCAGTGTAGAAATCTCTCCAGAAGAAAAAAGAAAAAGATATATAACCTTGAAAAAAAAAACCTTAAGGAATTTATAAATAACTACCAATGGTTAGTGATATTGACACTAAACATTGAGAAAAAATCTTAGGGGGATTTGGGCTTACAGTGTTGTCCTTGAAGACTAAGTGGTTACAAGAAACTTAGTGGGCAGTTTGAAAAAACATGTCAGTTCATCCTTGCCCCGCACCCAATTTTTGACCTCTGGTAAAAGACATTTAGATGTAGGTGAGGTAACACAAAAGTTAGGATTCACATAAAGCACGTGTTTTACACAGTATTACACTTCAGTAAGGATGCACACAAGCAAGATAAAGCAGGAAGATGTGTGGAGCATCCTGGGCAGCTCTTTGGGTACCTCGTTCCTGTAAGGATCTCAGACTCTGACTCTATGTAGATTGCGTTGCTAAGGAAGTTTTCAGGTTACACAGAAAAATAAAGAAGTTTTCAGGTTAGTTCACAAAGAGATTAGGAGGAAGTTAGGTTATGAGACCTCTCCATTTCATACCCCAGAGATTTGTACAGCTTGCATGATATTCTTTAGAGAGCCATGCCTCATAAATCTATAGATCATATATTTTATTTATTGTATACAATCCTAAACCAGAGTTGCACTGCAAAACAAAACAGAACAAAACAAAAAACAAAAAAAACGCTTCCTGTATCAGGATTATCCTAGCAAATACTATTAGTCTACGCACCAGGAGGTGAGCTATCAGCATGTTTACAAGGAATCCAGTTACCTGCCTTCTTTCTTTCCACAGAAGCACCTACCCAGTAATCAAAAGGGGAATATTTTGTAGGATACCTAGTTTTAATTTCTTCTTCTCCGGTAGGCTAAAATTCCAGTGAATTCATTTTTGGCTTTAATAATGGAGTAATGGATATATTATTAACATTTTCCAACTTTATTGTGACACTAAACCTGTTACATATTGTGGTATGTTGCATACTATTATATTTTCAAACTACTTAAAACTCTACTATAGATAGACTATTGCAAGGAAATTGAGATATTTCTTTTTTTTTTCTTTTTAAAGATTTTATTTATTTATTTGAGAGAGAGAGAGAGCACAAGAGGGGGGAGTGGGAGAGGGAGAAGCAGACTCCCCGCCGAGCAGGTAGCCCAATGCAGGACTCGATCCCGGGACTCCAGGATCATGACCTGAGCCGAAGGCAGTCGCTTAACCAACTGAGCCATCCAGGCGCCCTGGAAATTGAGATATTTCGGAAAGAGCAAGTACTTGGCTCCCTTCCAAGTTTGAAGGGGGTAAACTGATGCAATATATCTAGATTTCTCATAGACACTACAGGCAACAGAGTTAGGTGTCTGTCCATCTTTGAAGCTTTCAATTCTGTGGCATCTTTTCAGTAGTAAGACTAGACAAAACTAAGCATATCTTGGATTGTAGAATATATGCCAAATTTGTTTATAGAAATATACTGTTTCTTTCTACCCCACCATCAAAACATGCTTGTTTTGTGTCTTCCGTCCTTAAAGTCAGAAGTTCCCATAAAAAGTAATTTGTTTTGTTAATATGCTAATGACTGAAGAGTTTAATGTTTACATCTCCCAGATGACAATTTCTAGGATCTTAGATCACTTAACCTAAGTAATTTAATAAAAAAATTATTTCAGACAGTGGATAGATCTATTTTATCTAATATCTGTTTTTTGTGGATTAACTGCTCATTCCGACTACAAATTGCATATATCACTGAATAAACAAATACTAAATGCTTTCTTAACAAACAAGCTGTAAAAAAGGAGGCATTTGTCTTCATCTGTGCAGTTTTAGTTTTTCTTTAAAAAAATCATTCCTTTTCTCAGTCATTTTAGCAGATGAGAAAGCTGCTCTCTTAAGTTACAACTACATTGAAAATAATGCATGTGTTTCATGCAAATTACATGTTAATACTTCAGAGAAAATGTAAATGGTATTGAAATGAACATTTATTTCTCCAGTCATTTCCTAGAACTTATAATACCCACTGCCATAACTTGATATGAATAATGGTAATATTAATTATTAGTGCTATTGTTTTAATTGAGTACAGAGTAAGATGGCATTTATTAAAATGTTCATCAACTGCCTGTAATAATTGTTTGGCAACATGCTATAGTGAGTGACACAATTGCTATTAATTCCTGTGGTACTCATTGTTAGAATATGAATCATACTGAATTGTTTTGGTAGTCATGTGGATGTAAAAATGTAATTCCACAGGAGTCCTATTGTAATTCGCCAGAGCAGTAATTAACACTACTGTGCAAATATGAGCAGATAAGCTACATATAGAAATGAAGCAATGAAAACCATGAATTTGGAGTTCCAAATTATACTACTTTTCATGGTGATCATTCAGTTTTTATGTATCAGAAAGAGCTGCCAAGGAAGGAGGTATCCCAATTAATGAATCCACATGTCTGCAATCCAATTGATTGTTGGAGAGTCTTAAAGCTAGGGTCCTCAAAGTTAAGGCTAATTTCGGGAAGTTCATCTCATCAGAAAGTCCCGGCCTTACAACATTCAGAGGTCTTCTGTATTTTCAATACCTCAGGGAAATAGCTCCGCTAGTGGTGTTCCATCTATAGAGAGGTTTCTTGAGGACGGTAGTCCCTGTTTTGCGATCCTCCTGGTAAATGTTGTGAGATCATACAAGTGCTGAGATAGGTGATTACATAAAGAAGACAATGTCTAGTTTAAGATGCAAATTTTATTGAGTTCAGCATGGTGTGGTAGCAGAGGTACAAAGATGACTGTGGACCTAACATCTGCTGTCTACAGCTGCATGAACTTGGGCCGTTTGATTAAACTTGATGTGTTTCAGCTGTTTATCTTTCTAATGGCAATCATATCATTCCCTACCTATGAGAAGAAAACTGTATCAGATGATTTCTTTTGAGACCTTTCAACTGAGTCATCCTAAAATCTATGGCTTCAGGCTAATTTCTTCAGGATATTTACAGCTAGAAGTCTTTGTCTCTCAATCTTCTTGTTTCAGGATATGCGTATCTGTGTGTGTGTGTGTGTGTGTGTGTGTGAGCGCGCGCGTGCGCGTGCCCGTGCATGTATACTCAACCCAAACTCCTAATTTAATTTCTCATTTATCTTCTCCATGTTTGCTTTATCCTCCCAAAAGTACCCAAAAAGTAACAATCATGAAGGCTATTATGGCTTCTCATGGTGAAAGTTAAGGTCTTAGTTAAATTTCTTTAGCCAAGTATGCAGAATAAATTCTATGGTTTCCACTAACAATTAACTAACTTATTTTTCAAATATCTATTCCAAATACTAGCTTTTTGACTTGTCTTTGTATATGTTCTTTCCTGATACCCATAGTCAAGATCCAACTGCGGTCTTTTCCACTGCCATTTTTCTCTTATATTGTTGACACACTTACTGAAGATGTGCAGTCACTTTCACTGAAACTATGCCCAATGAGCTCTTCTACACCTCCCACCACTCTGCTAAAACCATATTCATAGAGGTGTCTAATAACCAGTTTTGTACCAAACCTAGCTTTTAGATTTTTAAAATCTGTTATCATTCTCCTTGGTTTCTTTGTAGCATCTCTCTCTCTCTCTCTGTTTTTTTCTATCACTCATACATACGCTATCTATAATACACATACACGCAAACATACACATACTTTTCTTTTTGTAACTGTTGTTCCTTGGCTTTTGATACTATCAGTTGCTTTTGCTGCCATGTTGCTCCTAATAAATAGTAAATAGAGGTTCAGTCCTTGACTTTCTGCTTTCTTTCTCCTCAATTAGTTCAGAAACTAAATGGAGGAGAAAAGTACTGTTATTTGTTGAATTCCCTCAAAGACTCAAGCAATAATATGACTTGAGAGCATCTGGTTGCCACAGAAGCCCTCAATCACTGCCTTTCCATTCTCATCACTAATGCTCTTATTTGCACCGCCATCATTTCGTGCTTGGGCTACTGTAAAGATCTATTAACACTTCAAGGTTGTTTTAGTTAGTTCATCTCTTCTTGGCATTTTTATATTTATTTATTGCTTATTTCTTTTCTTCCCTTCTCTGCTTTGCTTTCTGCCACATTCCCTTCCTCACACATACTGTCATGCCAAACCTGGTCAAAACCTACTGTGTATCCTTCCATACTTTTCACCACTAGTATAATTCATATTAAAATACAGTTATATACACACACAGGATTTTCTTGCCTTTGTTTTAAAAATGAGAACATGTTATACTGTTTTTGCATCATAATATTCTCACATAAAAATATATGACTCTAAGAACTTTGAAAGTGTAATTCTTTTTAATGGCTGTACAATTATCGACTAAATACTATGAATTATTCAACTATTCTCCTATTAATGGGCATTCAGTCTATTTCCATTTTGGACCACCACGCACAATTCTACAATGTATATACTTATTTAATGAATGGGTTTTTTTAATCGTTTATTTTTATGGAGCAGATTTCCATGGGAGTGTAATTCCCAAGTCAATGCTATATTTTGTTTTAATAGATTCAGTGTCTGTAACAATTTACATTTCTGTCATCAAAGTATGAGAGTATCATGTTTCCTAAATTCCAGCCAGCATAAGATGTTATCACATTTTTCATTTGCCAAGCTAATGTTAATGAAGTGATACTTCCTTGTTATTTTGATTTTTTATTACCCTATATATCTAGTGAGTTTGAATGTATCTTTGTATATTTGTTAAATTTGCAGGTCATGAATTCCTTGTTCTCATCCTTTGGCTACTTTGCATTGAGTTATCTGGTCATTATCTGGCTTTTTTATAATTTTACTTCTTTCTTCCCAATTTAGATGCCATTATTTTATTCTTGCCTAATTGCCCTGGCTAGGACTTCCAGTACTATGTTAAATAGAAGTGGCGAAACTGAGCATCCTTGTCTTATTCTTGATCATAGAAAAAAGCTTTCAATCTCCCATCATTGAGTATGACGTTTGAGTTTGATTTTAAAGTTATGTTGGATTCAAAAAATGAATTTCAGAACTCTTTATCTTTTAATAATCTCAAATGGATTATTTGAAAATGAGTAGAATCCAACTGTGATATGACAGTGTCCTGGTTATTTTTTCATTGGTAGCTATGTAAGCATATTTCTCTCCTATAGTAATTGGTATATTTATGTTTTTCACTTCACATATAGTTAATTTTGATATTTATATTGAGCAGGAAATTCTGTATTTCCTCTACGCTTCATACTTATTTCCATAGAGTTGTGTATGTCTCCTTATAATTATTTTGATCACATTTTATGGGTGCTTTTGTCTTCAATTTTATTTCAAATATTATGTATTTTAATTTTTTTCATAATCATGCTCATGTGATGATTAAACATTTTAAATGTCTTTATATTTTTCTAATATCTCTATATTAATTTCAGCTTAAATATTGGTAAACTTCCACTTCCTACTTCCTTTTTGGTTTAATTTCTTAAGATAAATTCAAATCTTTTTGATCTTTATTTGTTTATCTTTATAATGAAATCATCTTTGGATATAAATCTCTTCTGAATATAGCGTTTATAGTGTTGATTAGTGTTAACATGGAATATTTTTCTCTATCCATTTATTTTAATCTGTACATATCTTTATATTTAAAATGTGGTTTTTGTATTCAACATTTTTGCTATTACCATTTTGAACAAACTTTTATCTGTTAGATCAATCAAGAATAAGAAATATTAAAAACAATTATTTTAACTTCACTTATTTTACCTTTGATGTTCTTCTTTTCTTTAGAGAAATCCAAACTTCTGACTCATTGTCCTTCTTTCTAAAGAATTCTTGTTAACATTTCTTATATGGCCAGTCTACTGGCAACACATTTTCTCAAATTCTCATCCACTTTTGAAGGATAATTTCCCAGGGTAAAGAATTCTAGGTTTTGTTTTGTTTTTTCTTAACACTTTAAATATTTCATTCCACTCTGTTCTTGTTACACAGTTTCTGAGAAGATAGATGTAATTCGTATCTTTGTTCCTCCCATAGGTAAGGTGTTTTTCTCCTCTGGCTTCTTTCAAAATTTTGTCTTTATCTTGATTTTCTGTAGTTAGAAAATGATATGCCTAGTGGAGTGCTTTTATTTGTTTTTGTTTTGTTTTGTTAATTATTCTGCTTGATGTTTTCTGAGCTTCCTGGATCTTTGGTTTGAAGTCTGACATCAATTTTAGGAAAATCCCAGAAGTTATTTTTTTTCAAATACTTCTCTTTTTCTTCTCTTTCTGGTATTCCCATTATACATATGTTCCACTTTTTGAAGTTGTTGCACTGTCCTTGAACATCTTGTTGTTCTTTTTCTTTCTTTCTTTCTTTCTTTCTTTCTTTCTTTCTTTCTTTCTTTTTCTTTCTTTTTCTTCTTCCTTCCTTCCTTCCTTCCTTCCTTCCTTCCTTCCTTCCTTCCTTCCTTTCTTTCTTTCTTTCTTTCTTTCTTTCTTTCTTTCTTTCTTTCTTTCCTTTTTTTCAGTCTTTGTTCTCTTTGCCTTTCAGTTTTGGTGGTTTCTATTGAAATACCATCAAGCTCAGAGATTCTTTCCTCACTTGGGCCTAGTCTACCAAAAAGCCCATCAAAGGTATTAATTTCTCGTTCAATGTTTTTAATCTCTAACATTTATTTATGGTTTTTTTCCTTAGAACTTACATCTCTCTGCTTATGTTGCTCATTTTTTTTTGCATGTTGTCTATTATATGTTAGAACCCATAGCATATTCCATCATAGTTGTTTTAAATTCACCATCCAATAATTGCAACATCCCTGTCATGTCTGGTTTGGATACTTGTTTGGTCTCTTCAAATTCTGTTGTTTTACCTTTTGGTATGCCTTGTAATTTTTTTTCTAAATAGCCAGACTTGATGCACTGAGTAAAATGAAATGCTTTTATTGGGCTGGTGGAAATGTGGTGATGCGGTATGAGGGGGCTGGGATATTTCTATAGTTCCATGATTTGTTCTCAGTCTTTTAGTGAAACTATGCTTCAGAACAGTGGACTTCACAAGTTTCTCCAAGCTTTTCTTCCACCCTTAGGAGGGACAGGATGGATAGGATGAGCTAGACCTGGATATTTGCCTTTCCCCAAGTCAGTCAGATTGTGATAATACCCCAGCAGTTTAAGCCCTGATTAACTACTTTCCCCTGTGGGAAGTCTTTTTTTTTTTTTTTTTTTTTTTAAGATTGATTTTATTTTAGAGAGAAAGTGAGCGAGAGTGCAGGGGGGAGGTACAGAGGGAGAGGGAGAGAGAATCCCCAGCAGACTCTACTCTGAGTGTAGAGCCCAACATGGGCCTCAATCTCACAACCCTGAGATCACTACCTGAGCCAAAACCAAGAGGTAGATGCTTAACTGACTGTGCCACCCAGGTGCCCCATGAGAAGGCCTTCTTAAGAAAAACAGAGAGCTCTGTTATCATTTAAAATGATTACATTTCCCTGTCCTGCCCTTGGAAAAATGAGGTGGTTTTTCTTCAATATTTACTGGGAGAACTTGGAGTGCTCTTACAGCTAAGCTCACAAATGTATGTGGGTCCCATTTGGATGAGTCCTCCTAGAATTTTTTACTCTTAGAGTTGTTCACACTGAGCCTCCAGCAATTCGCCTGTTGCAGTCAGGTTTTCCTACCCTGACACTGGTTCCTGTGGTGGTTTCTGCTCCTGCATCTCTGCTCTGGTAAGACATGACTGCTTGTATTTGCCTGTCTGTCTCTCAAATCCTGGAGGCTGTGGTTCGCCCATGTCCTCACCTTATAGATTTAAGAAGAGTTAATTTTTTAGTCTGTTCAGCTTTTTTTTTTTTTTAAAGATTTTATTTATGTGACTGAGAGATAGAGAGAGCACAAGTAGGCAGAGTGGCAGGCAGAGGGAGAGGGAGAAGCAGACTCCCCGCTGAGCAGGGAGCCTGATGCGGGACTTGATCCCAGGACCCCAGGATCATGACCTGAGCCAAAGGCAGACGCTTAACAACTGAGCCACCCAGGCGCCCCAGTCTGTTCAGCTTTTTACTTGTTAGAATAAAGTTTCAACTTCCAAGCACTTTGCCTATAGAACCAGAAACTGGAAGGATCAGTATTTTTTTTTTTTTTAATATTTAGAGCTTTAAGAAAAAAAGATATTAAATGGAATTTAAGAATTGACATGTAAGCAAACTAAGTTTGTTGATTGAATTAAATGTCCTTCATTTTTACTTATTTTTGTTCTTTCAGGAGCTATTGTTTTTATAGAGGCATATGGAAATATCCCATTAATATTATATATTAAGTTTTTTTAGTAGTTTATCAGCTATTTTGGTACATCCAAGTTAATGATTATAACATTTTCTTTATAAGTTATGCCTTCTAATTTTATGCAATATTTTTCTGTCTTGATAAATGCTTTTAAACTTAGATTTCACTTTTTTAAATGTTATTTTGGCCATTTGCTTTCTCTTTTATTGCATTTTCTTAGTGTCTGCCATCAAATCCTTTATTTTTAACTTTCTTTATCATATATATTGTTTTAGTGTCTTTCTTATAAACATTTTTTTTTACTTTCTATTTGCATAATAATGTGTCATAATAAGAACCACAAAACCTCAGAGGTTTACAACAATAATCATTTATTGATAGCTCACCAATTTTGTGGTGGGATTTAGCTGTTCTGGCTTATGGTTGGCTGATCTCAGCTGGATTAGTTTATGTATCCATAGTCGACTGCATATAAGTGAGAGTTCTTCATATTTTGTCTGGTTTCTCTCACTTACCTAGGGGTCTGCTCTTTGTTGGCTGATCTAAGATGGTCTCTATTGGAACAACTGGTGACAACTCAACTTGTATTATGTGTCCTCTTCTACAGCAGGCTATGCCAAGCTTGTTGTCTTTGCTGTAGCAGAGGCTTAACAGCAATCAGAGGGCAACATACAATACCTTTTGAGACCTCGCCTCATACCTTGGTACACTGGTACTTTTAAATGAAGCTACAGATTTAAACAATGGGGAAATGACTCTGCCCCTTTGGTGTGGATACTGGAAAGAATAAAGAATTGGAACCATTTTACAATCACTAGCAAACATAAAATAAGATTTTTTTCTAAATTGAACTTGACAACATATTTCTTTTTTTAAGATTTTATTTACTTATTTGAGAGAGAAAGAAAGAGAGAGAGCACAGTGCGGGGAGCAGAGGGAGAAGAGAATCTTAAGCAGACTCCACACTGAGCATGGAGCCTGACACGTGGCTTGATCTCAGGACCCTGAGATCAGGACCTGAGCCGAAACCAAGAGTTGGATGCTTAACCAACTACACCATTCAGGCGTTCCGACAACGTATTTATTTTAATGGGAGCATTCAGTTTGATTTTATTTCTTCCATTTTTAAACATTTTTAAATGTGCTTTACTATATTTCATTTTTATTATATTTTTGGTTTGAACATGATGATATTTGTTATTTACTCTCCACTTTATCATTTCTAAATTCTGCTACACTTTTCTGTTGTATTGGTTTTATTTTATATGAAGTGGTCATACCTGAACACTTCTCCTAAATAGTGTATAAAAATAAAATACTATATTCCCCATCAAACATCTTGTTCCCAGTGCTTACCTCTACCATCTCACTTGCATTCCAACCCCTTGTCATGCTACCCACCTTTTTCTTCCTTTTTTTATATTAACTGTTTTAGTTTAATACTTTCACTTCTGACCCTTACAATTTTCTTTGGCTCTTCAATTTCAAGGATCTGTATTAACATTTATGTTATACATTCTATTCAGCTTATAATTATTTTTGGTTTCACTGCATAGGTAGCTGTTAGAAAAGCGTAAGAGCAAAAGATAGAGAAACTGCAATAGAAGGACATTGCAAATAAGAAAATATTTCAGGGCTCATCCCTGTTTTCTCTCCTTTTTCATTTTCTGTATCTTGTGGTTTGTTGTCTGATGCATTTGTTGTTTCATTAGCACACTTTGGTAAGTACATTTTTCTAAGTTTTTAATATATATATTCTTATTTAATGCATATCAGCTTATAATTTCCTGGTAGTTAAATGATATTATTTTGGGCTTGACAACTTTTCTTTCCATATTTAACAGATGTCCCACCATCTTTAAGCCTGAGAGTTTCAGATGGAACTTCCATGCTGATATAATTCTTTTTATTTGTTTTGTTTTGTTTTGAATAAGTAATTTTTATTTCAGTTTGAAAGCTTGTGAACTTTTTTCCTTGGTTTTGGAGGTCAGGGATTTTACTATTAAATGCCTAAGTGTGTTTTGTCATCAAAACCTATGTAACTTGTTAAGATTATTCAGTCTGCAGATTGAGTACTTTCTTCAGGTTGATTGTTTTCATTGCTTACCTCTTTAAATTGATCTTCCAAGACACCAACTTGAATCTCAACAATGATGTTTTTCTTTCTATATTCTACTAGAACTTTTTAACTTGAAAATTCCCCACCCCCCCTTTTTTTAGTTCCATAAAGATTTTTTCCCTTATGTGTACTAGACTTGAATCTCCTTAAATCCTAGTATCATTTTTGTTACTTAGGTTTACAGTGGCTTCTTTTAGCAGGACTTCTTTTTGTGGAACTGTTCTAATTTTTATTTATTTTTCTTCTTCCTTCTAGCTTATGGGACTCTTTTTTTAGTTGTTATTTCTTCCTGATGGCTCAATCAGTCTCATATGCAGCTGCTAGGGAACACTAAATAAAATCTCTGTCAAGGATGGGGGAGTCAGGATGGCTTACATATTGTACCCTGGGAATATAGTAGAAGGTAGGTTAGTAGTCCCCTCTTCAGATACCAGGAAGAGGTTTCTGAGCTTCTCTCAGATTAAAGGGTAAAAAAGACTCAGATGATCTATTCTGACCCTCTTTGGTTTCCTAGGAAACGAAGAAGAGTTAGGTTAAGGTGCCCTAAATCAGCCTTTCTTTGGAGGATCCAATGATGCCTACTGGCCAAAGTATTACTACAATTACCTCAGGAAGATCCTTGCTATTGTCACTGGTTTCTAGAGACTCAGAGCTTTCAGAGCAGAGAAAACCTAAAATCATTGTCTCTCTTGTATTCTTTATGTTCTAGCTGCCTATCTGTTCAAGGGCTTGCTTGCCTTACAAGAGAAGAATAGCTTGTAGCTGAAATAGGAGAAGGAGAAGAAAGAAGATTTTAGATGCCTTCTTATAATCTCCATTTCTGAAGCCAATCTTCTGCCATAATAACTCCAAAAATTCTGCCTGTACCACCATATACCTGTAGGTAGTGTTTGAGAAAAACAGAGAGAGCTAACTTATCTCAGTATTTCTGCCTGTCTGGTTTCAGATTCTGATTCTGTTCCTTTTGGGATCCACTGTCCTTAGGTGTAAATCAATAATATACCCCTCACAGGATTGTCATGAAAATTAATCAATGCTAGTGTAAATTCTCACATCAGTGCCTGGCATAAAATATGTGCTTGAAATATTATTATCATTATCATTATTATTCTATTCACTGCAAATATATTTATTACACCCTTAAAAAGACATTGAGAAAACACAAATATTGAGTACCATTCTTTATTTGCTTTCTGTACAAGGATGTATATATACAAAATAAAAAACAAACAAATATTTAAAGTGCAGCAATGTACGGAGTTAGCATAAAAGTAGACCCTGGATGTGAGTAGTTGTCACAATCGCATGACTTCAAAGCCATATTCATAGTCACTATGACTGGAAGAAAATGGCTATCGTGTGATTTGCCTATAGAGAGTAATATACTCCAAGAGTGTAATAATGGAGATGAAAGTTGTAAAGAGTCATAGATTATTTATGAGAAGATACAAGTAAGCATGGTTGGGTGTCACTGTTGGTTCACACGCACACACATGCATACATGCATATACAGATTCCACCAATAATGCCCAGAACTGTAATGTTTAGGGGATCAGTAGTAAAACCATTCCCTGAAGATAGTGGTAACATTAACAGTGAAATCCTGATTTAAATTTTTAAGTATGGTCTTCAAATTCTATTAACTTTCATTTCTAATATCAGATTTTTAAGGAAGAAAAGAGCAGCTAAGTGTAAAACAGGTCAAATGAAGAATTATCTTAAAATGACATTTTTATGATTATAGCCATGTTTAATAACTTCAAATGAAGAATTATCCCCCATTTGATTTTTAAGACCAAGGCAGTGTAAAAACATCATTTTAAAATGACATTTTTACAATCAAAGCAATCTGTAAAAATGTCAGGTGAACAACTCAATGAATTAAATGTTTCTAAGGATATAAAAATAGGTTAAAATGTCCAGTGGAGCATTTCATTGACATTTGATGGTTTTTTTTTTTTTTTCAGGAAATATTGATCATAAAAATGCAGTACTTAGTATGTTACTATCTTTAATTTTGTTAGTTGTCTCATCTGTAGAAATAGCTAATAAGCAAATATTCTTCTGCTCTAACATCAAAATGATAGATGATAATTTGATCAGCATCTAAATATTGAAATAGATGGAGTGTTTGAAAATTACTTTTGCAAGATAGAATTAAATAAATTAAATTAAAACAAGGCATATACAAATCTCTAATTTCACTATTTAAAATATAGTTTATAATTTTTATGTTATTATAGATGCAAGAATAAAGAATGAGCCAGATATCATCACATCTTTCTTACAAAAAATTAGGCAAATTCCCGGTAAAGCTAAAAATTATATACAAATCCCCTCATTTTCTTAAACTGGGGGTTTGGTGGGGATATGCAAATGCAATAAACTTTCTGGATGTTTGTGCAATATCATTACAAATACCTTTCTATAGCAGTATTCTTTAGCAAAAGTTCTGGAATCGGTGGAAATTTCTCCACCTGTGCTCTCCAGTGTGGTAACCACTGGCCTCACGTGGCTACTGTGCACATGAAATATACCCGTTATGACTGAAGAACTGAATTTTTATTTAATTTCACTTTAATTCTAACTTACAGTTAAATATTCATGTGTACAGAGTTATAGGAACTAATTTTTAGTCTGTCAGGTGATGTTAATTTGGGATACAGTCCAATTCTCAATTCAAACTTTCTGTTTATGGAGTCTCTAATAATGTGCTAAGTCAGGGCAAACTTCTACTATGTGAACTAGCAAATGTTATTTGCCTAGTAATGTAGAGTTTGGTCTAAAAGTAGGGTCATCAAAGTAAACTGAGCACCTAAACCTAGGCTGTCAGGATTAAGCCTGTATAACATAGTGCTTTCCAAAGTGATTCCAACAACATATTCATACATATTTCATAGATAAAATAAAAAGATTCTATAGATTTACTTTCAGTGTCAAGAAAAAGACGCTTTAACTTTAAATTTATCATAAATAACCCTAACCAGATATTTTGCTGGGCAACTGTATACGCCTCCCCCCTCCCGCCCCAATACATAACTGGAGTTACCACTTAAGCCTTGTGCATTAGAAATGATTTGTCACTCAAAATAGTTCTTTAATTTTTTTTAATATCTACATCTACAGCATATTTCCGTTAAAGTTCTTGAAGTAACTAGCAATGCTCACTAACATAAAGTACTTTACATTTTAGGAAACATTTCTCCATGCTTCACTGCTTCTGAGATTTAGGATAACGCAGAAGGCAGGTTTTAGAACTTTATTTTTTCCCCTTCAGGTGAAGATACCGAGGTATGAAGAAATTAAAGCAAAGACCATGAGTCAAAAATTCACCATGGTGATGAGGCTAATGGTAATGCCTGACATTTATAGGACTTCCAATCTGTAATCATATCTAATGCCCATGCTATTCCATGAGATTGAACTGTCTTGATTACTACTCCCATTTAACAGGGAAGAAGCAGACAGACTCTGGTCCTTGTCACTGCTAGCTGAGGTTAGAATCCATCTCTCACCCCTATGCTTGGTGATGCTCTAAGAGCTGGACAAAGATCATGTGGAGATATGCAGCACTAGAAAACATAAAAAATAAAAAAAAGTAAGTTTGGCTGATTGATTGCAAATGAGTTGCAAAGGATTTCTATAAATCAAATATGACTGAAAGATCAATGCTTTGATAAGCGGAGGAGATGAGAGGAGTGTCAGTGAAAATGGGAAATTCAGCACAAGGGAGTAGTTACGGAGCATATACGAATTCTGCCTAAGTCATCTTGAATTGTAGTTGTGCCAAGTCATCAGGTATGCTTTATGCCCTACCGAATGCATACTGACCATTAGTCT
This sequence comes from Halichoerus grypus, assembly GCF_964656455.1. Lineage (NCBI taxonomy): Eukaryota > Metazoa > Chordata > Mammalia > Carnivora > Phocidae > Halichoerus > Halichoerus grypus. The sequence goes on from NC_135716.1 coordinate 54,931,048, forward strand.
GTCCACCTTGCAGGGACTGGACAATCCTACAGAACACCTTTTGAACCATCTTTTGCCGGATGCTTTTTTTTTCTTTTTCTTCTACCCCGTCTGGTTTCTGTTATAACCCCCCTTCATTGCTCTTCTCCGACAAAGTAGGCCAGCTACCTTTATTTTTGAGTTCTTACTACTTACCAAGTGTTGTGTTTCAAACATTTTACACTCGCTATTATTTCCAACAACCTTGTGAAAATAAAAATTTACATTATTATAAAATCTATTTAAAAAATCCTTGAAAAGAAAATGTATCACTCATATTAGAAAGACAAATAAAATAAGGTGTGGAGTATAAACTACTCTACACAGAGATAACTAAATATTGAGTTTTGAAATTAGAACTCAAACCCAGATATATTTACAAAATCCCTGCCTGTAAAAATCATGTTCTAAGTGACATATTAATAAGCTACTGCTCATTGAGTCTCCCATGTGCCCACTAGTTTTACACATCCCTAAGGTTGACTCGGCAGAAAACTATCTGATTTATTTCTGTAAAGGCATAAATAATTAATCAAAAGCTCTGCCAGTGGCTTGAGTATAAGAGTCAAGATGGGTTTTCGAATCAGTTGAGTCAAAGGCGTTATAGCCACTGCAGAGCTTCCACTGAAACAAAAGAGTATCAAATAATTGTAACCTACACATAAGAAAGTGTCCTTCCCTCTATGCTTTTTTTGCAAATGCTAGTGGAAACCTGCTTCCCTACTTATGTGTAGCCCACGATGCACTCCCCAACACAAAAGATAATACCTCACAAGAGAGGCTCTGCTCAGGAATCCTCCCTAAGTTTATATTTGATGGGAAAAAACTTGCATTACTTCCATCGAAGGAGAACTTTTCTTAACCTTTGTGAAGCAAGAAGCCATAAACTAATGGTCGGTTAAGTTGGAATAGACACTTACTCCTAAATGTATGGCAGCATTTTAATAAATTATGTCAAGATTTGTGATTTATAGAATTTATGAAGGAACAAATGACTTTGGGATTTTTGTTAAAAAAACGAAGTCATACATTTTATATATGTGCAGTTTATTGTGTATCAACTACACTTCAAGGAAAACATTAAAATAACATGTTCTCTGATCTCATCAGAGACAGTTCTGGAAATCATGCAAAATCTTTGAGTAGACTAAAATCAATCAAATGCAATGGGATCATGAAAGTTTTTTTTCTGAGAAAGCATAAGCTTGAAAGATGAGAAGTTTTTGGAGAGCAATATAGTTCTGTAGGCAGATAATTACCTAAACACATATTAAAACTTTGAAAGGACGGGAATTTAATTTTTTTCTTTTCTTTTTTTTTTTTTTTTAAAGATTTTATTTATTTGTCAGAGAGTGAGAGAGCACAAGCAGGGGGAGCGGCAGGCAGAGGGAGAAAGCAGGCTTCCCGCTGAGCAGGGAGCCCGATGCGGGGCTCGATCCCAGGACCCTGGGATCATAACCTGAGCCGAAGGCAGACGCTTAGCCGACTGAGCCACCCAGGTGTCCCTTAATTTTTTTTCTAATAACAAAGGTAAGTGTTCATCACGATAACTACTTATGAATACTCACATTTACAAAAGTGAATGAAGTCTGTGGTACCGTCCAGGTAAAAAGTAAACTACTTTTTTTTTTTTTTAACATCAGTTTTGTTCTCAGAGCTTTTCAGAACCTACCAGTTTGCTGATATTTTTGTGCGTGTGTCTAAATCATGTTAGTGGCGTTTGCCGTCTGTGGCTATGCATACAAAAGGTATAAGTGTATCTTCTTCCTGAATACTGTATCATTATGTCTTTAATTCCATTCCTCCAGAATACCAGAAGAGGTTGCATATTCCAAGTAGAGAATCAAAGCTGCAAGACTGATTCCAGGAGGGTTCTCAAATAAAGAAAGAATACCTAACGTTGTACCCCTCATTGTAATGGAAGTGCATTAAACATAAACTCTGACAACAGTTAAAACAGCAAGATTGCACTTACATTGGATAATCGCTACACAAAAGGCCAATAATCACTTTGTTCAAAAGAGATAATGCGGCATAATATAAGTAGTAGTTTAAGCAATTATCCAGTAGAACAGTTAATCATCACCCTTGGTTCACAGCCTTTTGTTTCTCTCAAATACACATGTCAGATTGTAATTAAATGCACTCACACTGTTCGGGGCAGAGCGAGCGTCCTGGGCTGAAATGTTGGAATCAAGCTGGAAAATACAATGCAGACAAGTTTAGACACAGCTTTTTGAGTGTGTCTGCCTGGTATGAGGTCTTGGTTGACAAATTGGCTATATAAGGGTGAAACCACACTGGAGTAAATTATTTATAGAAAAGAATAAATTAGGCCTATAGAAAAATCATGCTTCTAAAATTTACAAATTTTTTAAACATTGACTTTCTGTGTGAATTATCTGCCAGGTATAAATTTGCACTAAACCAGATTTATAAGAAATGAAAATTTTTAGGTGCACTGGCTTAAATGGTTTGATGATGAAGATTTTAGAAATCTAGGAAATATATTTGTATCTATACATCTTCTTTTTTCTTTCTAATAAATAATACTATTGAGTTGCCATTGTGTAGTTACAGTAGCAAAGCATGCTTAGATATAGTGCGCCATATACTGTGGGGAGAAACAATAATCAAGAAAACAGAATTATACTTCTGATGAAATTGACTTTTTATAGCTTTATAGTTTTTAGTAGACAACTAGGGGTTATAAATATTGAAAATGAAAATGATCAGTATTATATGCAATCAGTCATAATACCATAATGGAATGGATGGTCAACTTTTCATTCTTTGAAGATATATACAATTTTATCATTAGTTGTGGTTTTATTTATGGTAATATGATACTGACTTCCATGTCCTTAACTCCAACTCCAGCTCCAACTTTCCTGCTAAAATCTGGACCCAATACATCCAGCATTCTATTAAAGCAATACCTCTCAAACTTTAATGTGCATACCAATCACTAGGGGCTCTTTCTAAAAATGCAGATTCTGACTCAGTAATTCTGGAATATGGTTTGAAATTCTACTTTTCTAACACACCCACAAGTGATCCTGATGCTTTTGGACAACACTTTGGTCCAAGGTCCTGGGTAATTCCTGCTTAAATTTCTGACAGGTATTTTAAACTCAAAAAGTAGAGATCTGAATGGAACTTTCAGCCTTAAACTCTAAATTTGTTCCTCTATGGGTGTTCTTTTTCAAGTTTATTTGGTCCACTATTCGTCTGCTGACAAGCCTGAAACCTATGAATCATGCCAGATTTCTTCCTATTTCTTATCAGCTTTATCCAACTTATCACCAAGGTCTCTGATTCAACTTCACAAACGTTTCTTGACTGTTTATTATTCTTTCCAGCTCCACTGCAATATCCTACTGCAGGCCACCAAAACCTCTCGTGTATTATTGCAGCAGCCTTCTAATTGATCTACCTTCAGTTTCATGACCTAATCCATCCTTCACTTGTAGCCAAAATGATCTTAAATGAAAGTCTAATCACATCAATCCTATTCTTAAAATCCATCAATGCCTTTAACATCGTCTCTGAGACACCACAGTGCCACTTTAGTTTCATATTAAACTACTTCCCATCACCTACTATCTATAATCTGGCTGCACTAGAATTCTTTAAGTTTCTGTATCTCTCTTGCTTCTTTCGTCAGGCAACTTTACCTTTTCCTGCACACCCCCGTCTCTCTCTCCCTTTTTAAAAATTATCTTATGCTCCCTCCAATTCAACCTGTCCAAGATGAATCTCTTAATAAACCTCCTCCCCACTTATTATTTCTGAATTTTCTATTCCAATTTATGGGAATGTCTCTATACTAGGCGATATACTAGAATTTTCCCTACTAAATTCTTCAGTTTAATTGAGAATATGTTCCATTAGGTTTTATAATCAAAATATTTGTTAGAAAACCATCTTTTTCTCTCATTCTTATTTTTTTTATATAGCAGCTTTTCTCATATATAATTTACATGGCATACAATTCAGACTTTAAAGTTTACAATTCAAGGATTTTTTTTTCATATTCAGAGTTGTGTGACCATCACCACAACAAACTGTAGAACATTTTCTTCACATCAAAAGGAAGTCTTATACACAATAGCAGTTACTCCTTATTTCTTCCCAATAGCCCCAACCCCACCACTAATAGATATGTCTATTCTGTGCTTATCCTATAAAGAGATTCATACAAAAAGATGGCCTTTATTACTTAGGTATTTATTTGGTATGATATTTTCCAGGTTTATACATGTTTTAGCATCTGACAATACTTCATTCATTTTTATTTCTGAATAATATCCCATTCTAAAATATATTAAAAAGTTATATGTGATATGATTATCAAATATATTAAATAAATACTAAATACAAATTATTGAATTTATCCATTCATCAGTTGATAAGCATTTGGATTATTTCCATTTTGTGGGTATTATGAATAATTCTGCTCTAACAATCCTGTACACCTTCTTGTGTAGACATATGCTTCATTTATCTTTGGGATATTCCTAGGAGTGCATTTGCTGGGTCATATCACCACTCTATGTTTAGGTATTTGAGGAACTGACAAATTACTTCCAAAGTAACTATACCATTTTCAGTTCCACCAGTAATGCATTAGGTTTCCAATTTCCCCATATCCTCACCAATGCTTACTATTGTTTATCTTTTAAATTCTAGCCATCCTTGGGGTGCCTGGGTGGCTTGGTTGGTTAAGAGTCTGCCTTTGGCTCAAGTCATGATCTCAGGGTCCTGGGATCAAGCCCCATGTCAGGCTCTCTGCTTAGCAGGTGTCTGCTTCTCCCTTTCACTGTCCCTCTGTGCTCTCTCTCTCAAATAAATAAATAAATAAAATCTTAAATAAATAAATAAATAAATAAATAAATCCTAGCCATCCTAGTGGGTGAGAAGTCAATCTCATTGATTTGCATACTGTGAAGTCTAATGATGTTGTACATCCCTCCTGCACATTGGGCACTTGTGTATCTTCTTTGGAAAAATGAGTATTCAGGTTATTTCTAAATTAAGTTATTTGACACTTTATGATAGCATTGTATTTCTAATTTGTTCACTGTTTTTCTTGAGTGGATTGAATTTTGTCAGTTGTTTATTCTGTATCTGTTAGGATGATCATATGGTTTTTGTCCTCTATTCATTGATAGGGTATACTCCATTAATTCATTTTTTAATATAGACCCACCCTTGCATTCCTAGGATAAATTATATTTAATCATAGCACATAAGCCCTTTCATATGTTGCCAGATTCTGTTTGCTAGTATTTTACTGAGGATTTTTGCATCTATACTCATGATATGTTGAACATATTTATTTATTTAGTTAGTTTTATCTTTTGTCTTCTCAGAGTGATACTGGCCTCACAGAAAGAGTTGTAAGGTGTTCTCTCTTTTTCTATTTTTTGGAAGTGTTTGTGATGAATGATTCTACTTCTTAAAGATTTTATTTATTTATCTTTAGAGAGAGCGCGCCAGCGAGCAAGAGTTGGGGGAGGGGCAGAGGGAGAGAGAGAATCCTAAGCAGACTCCTCCAACATGGGGCTCAATCCCGTGACCCTGAAATCATGACCTAAGCCAAAACAAAGAGTCAGATGCTCAACTGACTGAGCCACCCAGGCGCTCCCTGATACTGCTTCTTAATGAAAAGTTTGATAGATTTACACTGAAGTCAACTGGGCTTGGAACTTTCTAACATAGGTTTTAAATTACCAACTTAATTGTTTTCCTTGTAACAGGTGCACTCATATTTTATATTCCTTATTGAGTCAGCTTTTGTATTTCATATCTTTCTATGAATTTGCCATCTAATCTACCATATTTGTTGACATCATTTTGCTGAAAGTATCCCCTATAATTTTTTTTTCCTTTAAGTTTGGTAGTAATTTCCCTTCTTTCATTCCTGATTTTAGGTATTTGTTTCCTAAGTTTTTGGTTAGTCTACTTTAAATTTGTCAAATTTCAGAGGGTGAGGGAAATTTTGGGGAAGAGGTGAGGAAGAGGGTGGGTGAAGCACAGGAAGAGGTCCATAGCAGTGGTGGGAAGTCCATCCCATTCAGCCACACTAGCTTAGAGGACGGGTTTTGTGGGAACAACAGCCATCACCATGAGTACAGCATAAATAATGGTATCCCCAAGAGCTCAGGCTTAGTGCACCCTTGGCCATACATCTTCCAGGAATCACCTCCCAGAAGAAACACTGTGGCACATCAGGGTCATCTCCCCAGTGAGTAGATGAATGCAGCAATGCACAGAGACATATCACATTGCATGGGGACTTGTTTTCAGCATTGATAACATATGGTAGCAGTGAGAGAATAGATAGCCAAAATAGGTTTCACCAATGGCCTGACCAGATCTAGCTTTCTCTCTGGAAGTGGAACTGGTCTCAGTTTTAGTAGAACTTATGGGATCTTGGGCAACTTACAACAAGGGAGGGGCCCCAGGAGGAAAATGATGGACTTCTTGCTAACCTGGCATCAGATGGCTTGAGGTAGCTTTAATTCAAACTTAAAAGAGATGAGACATAATCTGGCAGTATCTATTAGAAAATTCTATGAATTAGGAATCTCACTTGTAAAAGAATATACAAGGATATCCGGAGAATGTTCATTGCAACATTGTTTCTGATGGCAAAAGCATGCAAACGACTTAAATGTTCATCAATAAGGTGCTTGTTAAAGAAAAATTTAAAAAGGTAAATCTGTATGTATTAATGTGGGAAGATGATGTTGGCATATTGATAAGTGATAAAAGCAATCAGCTTCCTAAGTATTCTTGCTAAATTCAGATGATTTGAAATTTGTTTCCACTAAGAAAAAGTTATTTCAGCTTCTGTAATCCTAAATATTCATAAATTCTAGTACTGAACAATAATCTTTCTTCACATACCTACAGTTCATTGATCCTTGTTCCACTTATTGGCACCATTAGAATATGCATGGTCCTTTTTTCTAAATTTGATATGAAGAGTTGTCATGTTTCTCTTTAGTTCCTTCTTTCCAGACTAAACATTCCCATTGCATTCATCTGCTCCACACATAGAAAAATCTTGGTCATCTTTTTTTCTTTTTCCTTAAACATATGCTGTATTAGTTTCCTAGGGCTGTTATAACAAATAACCACACACTGAGTGGTTTTAAATGATAGAAATGTATCCTCTTAGTGTTCTGGAGGCCAGAAGTCCAAAATCAAAGTGTTGGCAGGGCCATGCAATCTCTGAAGGTACTAGGGGAGAATCCTTGATTGTCACTTCTTAGCTTCTAGTGGTTATTGACAATATTTGTTGTTCCATGGCTTGTAGATGCACCAATCCTATCTTTATCTTCATTTTTACATGGTTTTCCTCTCTGTGTCTTTAAGTGTCTTCGCATAGCATTCTCCTCTCCATTTATATCTGTGTCCAAAGTTCCCTCTTCTTATAAAGATCCCCGTAGAGCTCATCTCAATGCAGGATGACTTTGTCTTAATTTTATTATATCTGCAGAGACCTTATTTTGAAAACAGGTGACATTCACAGATACTAGGATTAGAACTGGAACATATCTTTTTGAGTGACACAAGTCAATCCACAACACATACTAACTTGGATTTATATTTCTTAAGCCTAAACACAAACACTTCAATATAGTTTGGCTCATGCAGATTCCTGAAGAACTACTACTTCTTCCGTTATGCTTTTGTGAATGCAGAAAAAATTCCAGAGGGCTTTTTTATGCATCCTTATTATAATTTTTTATGCTTGTATTGGCCTACCAACCCAGCTGGTGATCTAAATTAATCACTATATATCCAGCTTATGCTTTCTATAACTTTAACTCACCCACCTTGTTTCAACTTGCTCATGATAATTTTAGATGAGTCAAGGGCAGAGATTATGGACATAGTACTAGGAACACTTAAAAATAACTCATCTTCTGATTACAAATCATCTGTGTGTCTTTTTAAAAGAAAGTTATCTGGTTTTTTATGCTGTAATACATATTTGCCTAGAATATGACACCATAAAAAAGTGTGGGATTGCCCTTCATTCTTGCTCTAACACCAAATATTAAACCACAGAATATAATATTTTATCTTGCTATCATATTTGTTTCCAAACATTCTATCTCTTGAGAGGTATCAAGCACTATAGCAAATCATAAATGCTTAAAATTTTATTAAGAATTTTAATTCACCTCTCAGCTCAGAGTAGGAGTCTTAAAATAGGCCATTACCATATTTAAATGCATTATATACCTGTTTCAGAGAAAAAAGTGCACACTGTCTACTGGAGCAATTTGGAAAGAAAATAAAATTGAAAAATAACAGTGTTAACTACAAGAACATTGAAAAATACACAGATGAAAAACCCAACTAGCAGTGCTCCTATAATGATGAGATTTCTCCATTTCATTCTTGGCATAATCATAGATGACACTTTCACCACTGATAACAATTTTAAAAATTTATTCTTGCAACAGGAAAACAATTTTCTAAAGACATAACCAAAAGTAGTCAAGTCTATGAAGGGTTTTTGCTTGGAATGGAGTACCATTTGAACTAAGACTTGAGACTAGAATGAATATATATATCTATACATATATATGGAGTATTTGTATTTACATGTATGTGTGTGTGTGTGTGTAAAGAATATGTATATATACATATATATATATATATATATATATATATATATATATATATATGTTTCACAAAGAAGACTAGGTGTCTAAGGTTACTGTGTGTAAAAGGCACACACAGAAATTGAACTTATGCCCTGACACCCTTGCCAATTAAAGAGAAGCACTAATTAGAATTTCAGCACTCTATTATAGAATACTTTGGAAATGGAAAGTAATTTTAATCTGAAAAATTAATTTAGATCCATTGTATATTTTAATGACTATAGATGCAATATAGTTGAGCCCCCCCTTTTTTTAATGATTGTATTAGCCAGGATTCTCCAGAGAAACAGAACCAATAGGAGATGTATATATATATCTCCTAGATAGATAGATAGATAGATAGATAGATAGATAGATAGATATGATTGTAGATTATAGAGGCTGGAAAGTCCAAAATCTGCAGAGTGGGATAGCAGGGTGGGTCTCTGCTGTAGAGACCCAGGAGAGCTGATAGTGCAGTTTAGTTTAAATGCTGACTAATGGAGGCTCAGAAGACCCTGTTAGTGTAGATGAAGTCTGAAGGCAGACTGCTGGAGAATTTTCTCTTGCTCAGGGCGACCGGACATTGTGTTCTATTGGATGAGGACCACCCTGTTACAGGGGGTAATCTGCTTTACCTGAATTTCACAAATTTAAATGTTAAACTCATTCAAGAACACCCTCCATGTTGATACATAAAATGAACCATCACAATCATTTAAGATATAAGGTGAAATTTTTCTTCCTTGTCACCATCAAATTAAGGAACAAATCACTCTTCCTTAATGCAAATCCTAAAGAAGAAGAAACAATAATAATGCAAAGAAAACAGGAGGTCATGAAGGATTCTTACTCTTTTTTCTAAAAATGTAGTCAAGGCAGTCATCAGATGGGACAAATCATTTCACCACAGGGCTTGCAGGAAATATGAGTGAGAGAGTGGTCAGTCTATCACAGAGTATTTTATTCAAGGTGATAATTTTTTTCTCCCTCAATCCAAATGAGTTCCCAAAGTTAGTCCTAAAGATGAATGGTGTTTGTATGAAGGAGATGAGATCCTCCACTCATGTCTGAGCTGTGTGACCATCAAATCCCTTCTTGTACCTCTAGTACAAGAGGGTATAAGAAGGGAGTTATCCGGAGATTGTTCTGGGAGACTAAATCATTAACATATGCTCATTTTTTGTCCCATTCCTCAAATATGGGATCCCCAGAGGAATATATGGGGAAGAAGAGAGGCACATTTAACACTTCTCTCTAAGATTTGAGAACATTCCTAAATAAGGACTGGTCCTAAATATGCCTCTGGTGTTTGGGTAGCTGAAGATAAGGAATCTGCAGAGTAGCCAATCCCAGTAAGTCTCGACAGGATGTGTTGCAGTACACCTAGAACATGACCTAGATAACTCTCACTTCAGTCTGCAACTTTGTAGCTCCACAAGAAGGCAGAAGAGGATCCTGTTAGTTCTAGTAGTTCCATAAGAATAAAAGTGTAGGTTAAAAAAGAGGCAGGATCAGCAAAACTCTGCAAATGGCTGCTGAGTAAAGTGAGAAACTTGGAATACCTAGAAAGTGTTGAGGTCATCTACATCTGGAAAGACCAAAGCAAGGGATGATGTCTCTTAGAAGGGTTCCTTATGTACAGGCTGGAGAATGCTGAATACAATCTAGCAAAACACACGTGTGTGCACAAACACACACACATACACACACACTATTTACTTGGAACCACCAAATTAGCAGAGGAAAAGAAAAGATAGACTGAAGGAAAAGAAAGATAGACTGAACCAGAACAAGGTTAATAATCCAACCTACTGATGATACCTGGACATTCAGATGAGGAGATCCATCTTGTTTTATTCTTTTTTCTTATCTTTACCTCCTGAAGAGAATGCACCTGGAAAAAAAAAAGTGCAGGCGCTGGGGGAAGAGGTCTTGGAGCCAGAACACACCATTCCTCCCCTAATTCAAGCAATAATAGTTCAAAAGAGGACAATTTTGAATTGAGTTTGATGCTGAAACTTTAAAACAAACTAGAATTAATTTCAGTTAGTGGAGTGAGACTGTATTAGTCATTTAACAATTGTGAAAACTTTGTAATTACACCCAGACCCAGAGGAAAAATGGAATCCAACAGAGTTGAAAGCAGGGATTGGAGTAAAGGGGGAAAGAAAAGTGATACTATCTACCATGTTATAACATTGGCAATTCAGTTGACAAGACAGGTGACAAAATAGTAATGTCTAACTTAGAAGCTGCTACTGAAAATTAGTAGGCAGAATAATAAAAAAAAAATGTGAATAGGATATACCACAAGACTTCCCATGATTGTAATACACAAGACCCTTTAATTAAGAACTCCAGAAACCCAAAAAATCATCGTAGAATCAACTTTTGGTCTTTGCCAACAGTAGCATGAGGTCAATAACCTGCTCTGTAGGATGAGAACAGTGGTTCTCAAAGGGCAGATGTGGGGGTTGGGAGGATCTGTGCTCTCTAGGGAATCTTTGGTAACGTCCAGAGACATCCGCGGTTCTCTCAACTGGCCAGAGGTTTGGGGAGGAGTGCTACTCTCATCAAATGGGTAGAGGTCCTGGATGCAGCTAAATATCATACAGTGTGCAGGACAGCCTCTCACAACAAAGAAGGCTCTGATTCAAAAGTCAATAGCGCCAAGGTGGAGAACTTTTGGATTAAAGCAGCAATTTCTGAACTTTTACCCAGATCCATATGAGTGAGGCACCAGCAATATGGGTTCAAGGGAACAATATGAGTTAGGTATGCTTGGGGAATGATTTGGTTGCCATCTCAAAATAAACACTCTAATTAAAATAAAATTGTTAATACATTGTATCTGAACTCTAATAACCAATATAAATCATTGTATCTCCTTCCTGCAGATGCTGACAAGATCCTTGATAAATTAATTTAATTCAGCTAGGTTTATGATAGTCCTAGAGAACCACTAGCAACACAATTGGTCTGACCATTTTGACATGGGTTTTCACTTATTTTTTTGTGAGCCTAATATTTTGAAAGTTTTTACTTATTAGAAATATTCATGGAAAAATAGTTTTGAAAGCTGTGTACGCTCCAGGCACTAAGAAAGATTTTAGGTAGACAGAAACCAACAAACAAAAATGGCCTCTGCTTTCAAAAAGCTTAGAGATGAATAGAATTGAAAAATAAAGATTATTTGAAAAAAATAAACAATAAAAGTATTAATTTACCTTTCACTTTTAATTTATTGTTTTGTTGAAAAAAGAATATATGCCTTAGGTGAAACAGATTCTAGCTGCAAGTACCAGGCAAAAAAAAATTCATTTTAAGTTGATTGGGAATATTGACAAATTTTGTAGAAAGGTAAAAACACATTAAAAGGCCATATTTTTACATTAATAATCTTATAACTTTCATGGAAATAGAATTAATAAAATAAAGCTTAGAAATAAGAATGAATTAAACTTTAAATATCTTCACTGCATGTATTGTCACATTTTAATATGAAATATATTACTGTGTAATGAAAACCAGTGATAAAATGATATTAAACTTTATTTTCCTCTGAAGGCCATTTTCTGATAGTGTACTTTATAATTTGGAGGGGTTGTCTTCAGAGACCTGCATTAACAATAAACCTAGGTAATTTTGAAAACTGGGTGTGAAAAAGCAAACAAATGAACAGATATTGCAGGTAAAAGTTGACTCAAATAATGCACTTCCCATTATAAGTAAATTAAATAGCACTGAAGTAATAAGAATAATATTTTTATTCTTAAATTTTAATGCCATTAGCAGTTCACTTTCTGTTTTCTGGTATAATTATGTATCACAATTTCTTTCATGTCAAAAAGATTTTTTTTCCCTTAGTTATTATCAAGACTGTAAAATTGTGTTTAAATGTTACAAGAAAATAATATCAGCAACACTAATAGATTTGACTATATATGTTGGGTTTAAAAGTACATCATCTATAATGTCTGAATTCATTCTGAGATTTAAAAATATCTCCCGTGCGTAAACATTGTGGCCATTCAGAGACGTGGACATATGCGTCCTATAAACAGCATAGTCTGTTACCTAAGTGATAATCTATTTTTCACAAGGAATTTATTTAGAAAATTATTTCAAGATATTTTATTTACCTAAATATGTGGCTTCTACTTTATTCATTTTCCATTTCTATATTAAGAATTTGAGTCATCATGAAGAACTTCAATTACTCTTCAATTTTTATAGTGTATTTTGGAGTTCTATGATAATCCATGAAAAATTTCTTAATTATACAATTATAGACAGAATTGCAAAAATGAAGGATGGCCTGCTTGGAAATGTTGTCTGCTCTAATGACAAGTGAGGATTAATAGGAGAATCTAAAATGAATGTATGAGAACTTCTCTAAGTATCAAATTTTTATGAATTCTGTACATAAGACTTCATTTTTTTCCAGGTAGGTTGAAATGTTTTCTTCACCTGTTTGATGTTTTTTTGTTGATTCATATTCTGTATTTGTCCTTAAGTGCATAAATGTTTTCTAAAATCTTCCTTAGCAGATATTTTAACTCTATCTATATTCATGTGTTTGTCTAGTTAGACTGTATCTGCAGTTATATATATACACGTATATCTATAGTTATACATACATGTATATTTATATATTTAGATACTCTGGGGACTGTATCTCCAAATGGGTAGCATAAGACATTCAGGAAATACAGACCTGCAATGCATGTTGACAAAAACTGAGAAAAGAGGCGATACCTTTCCTTTTATGCATAAGGATATTATATTACAGATGACAACCTTCCTGAGAATTCAGTGTTTCTAAAATGTGGTGGAAATAAATAAAAATAAAAAGGAGCACAGGTAACCATATTTAGTCTAAGGGTGAAAATAATCAGGAAAAAGCAGTAAAAGCTGTTCAGGTTTACAGTGGTCTTTTTTAGTAGCTCATACCAGCAATTAATTTGATCTGCAGTCTAAGGAGCGTTTTATAATTAATTTCTCAGCATTTACCACATACAAGCCATCACTTTAAAGTGCTATGTCATTAACAAAATCCCATTTTTTTTCCTAAAGAATAGGCATACTGATCTACATTTTTCCATGCTGCCAAGGCAGAATGGACTCGAGGGATATTATCTTATTCAGAAAGAACCTTTCAAGGTTGAATAAAAGAAATGGTGCAGGGTCCCTGGGAGAGGGAAGTGATCATCATTTTCACCTTCAACTCCTCTTTGATGTGGCAGAGTCAATTTTTAATCAGCAGCCATCAGACTGGGCTTCATTTCGCCTTACAAAGTCCTATTACTCTGCCACTTTCTGGAAGGAGGTGATAAGGACAATGCTCTTCTTTTTCTCTTCATAGAGCCCTGCATATGATGAGTCCCTTTGGAGAGGCTTGATAAAAAAATAAAATAAAATAAAATAAAAAAAAAAGAGTGAGTATGTAGGGATAAAGGTCACCTCTCTGTCAGAATTAACTCTTCAAGACAACAAACTTTGATTTCCCTGTGTTTGTTTTTAGGGACACTGCTATTGTCTTTGGAGACAATGCAGTCACAAGCTGAAGAGGAAGAAAGGCTAAATGCTCACAGCTCTTCGTGAAAATAATATTTAGGCTTATTAGTCTTCCCCAGCTAAACAACATAGTAGCTATAATGCTAATGAACATTATAGGTATTAGTGACGTGCAGGAAAAGTGTGCAATTAAAATTTACCTCTTGTAGCAGTACACCTCAAAGAAATCATTTATCGTAGAGTGAGGGTGCGTAAGTACCACACGGGCACAGGAAGGGAAAATCGCTTCTTTGCGTTCAGCTAAATTGAAAAATGAAAAGAAAAAAAAAACAACACTATTTTCCCCCTCTGGAAGTGTTTTTTATGTTAAGTAAACCTAAATTATTTTTTAAACTATGCACTCATGCAGAAAACCTCTATAATCTCTTAGTATCATTTATTGTTGTTAGCAGTCTTAATTGCCTCACTGAAATGGATCGGAGTTCTGGGAATTACCCAGTAAAATGATGTTACTACTCTCCAGCCTTCTCATCCTTTGATATAATCTCATTAAAAATATCAGGCCTCTAGGTGAGGGAATACATATGGATAGTAAATGCATGTTAAGCAGGCACACCCAAACTGATGACCTAGTTATTACAGAACAGAGCCGCAGAAGATGAATTTTAATTTTGAAGTACAGCAATTCCTTTCTTGGTTAATACCATAATTATTAACATATTTTTGGAATGAATCTGCTTGTTACCCTTGAAAAAGATAATAATACTGAACCAACCAAAATACTGAAATGACATTTTTTGGAATAAAATAAACTCTTATTTTCCAGAAGACCACACAAGTGAAAAAACACACGTAATTTCATTAACTATAATTACTGAGAGGAGATGGGAAAAGACGTGTGCCAAATCTCTTTTTGTGTGTGTGTTCTCAAAATGTAGCTGGGTTTGAAAAATATAAACCCTAGAGGAAATACACTCATCACCCAGCCAAATAAAGGGGGAAGGAGTAGAGGGGAGAGTCATGCTGAGTCCACCATATGAAATAATTAGATTTTTATAGAATTGGATTTCCTGTTATAAATTGGAAAGTATAGTTCCACAAAGGCTAAGAATGTATAGAGCATAAAACCTATCCTGTGCTATGCAGTCCAGCGTGCTACAATAACAAACCATTTTCTCTTTGGTAGTGAATAATGCGGCAGACAGAAATGGCAATGGAGAGACAAAGGTTTTTATGTGGTTCGTTTTTAAAATACAATTTCAATATTTAATTTTCAGTCATTTATAATGTTAAAGGTACTGAAAGCTCAGGTACGCACATAGTGAATTGGGATACAATGGATTGTTCATATACTAAGTGCTGCCTAAGTGTACAGGGTTAAAATGATCTTAATAATGATGTTAGGATCTCCTCCTCCCAATTTTGGAACAATTTTTGGAGTGAGGACGTATCACCTTTTTTTTTTTTTTTGATTATAAGAGAAATTCTGTCCTGATTATTTCTTTTTGTTCTTGCTTCCTGCATCCTCACTCCAGCTATTATTTTGCTCTATGAAATTTGCTTTGGGAATAAAGTGTTGAAAATAACAGATGGCAAGGTTTTTAAAATTTAACACCTTGGTCAAAAGTTGACTGGCTAGTAGAAAAAAGTTCAAGAAACTTATCCTACAATATGCAGGTAGGTGTGTTCCGAAAGAATGTTGATAGGTAAAATGACAAAATCATTATCATTTGGTTACAACTCAGTAAAATAAGGAAATTGATTTTTTAATGTCACAGCATTTCTAAGAGACAAACAGCCACTATTATAGCTGTGCAAGTTATTTCTATTCTTAGCAGAGATCACCTTCTTTAAAAGGCTAAGTCTACCAAGAGAAAAATAAATAAAAGCCCACTGGGATTCCATAGTCAAAGATGTAAAGGTAAGACTGGTGAGCCGGAATACTGGAGAGAAGATTCCATGAGAATTCAAGGCAGTATTTTAAAGCATGTACCTACAAAAGTTAGAGTCAAACAGAAATTAGTCCTCTCCCAACACCTGCGCATCTCTGCTTTGGATTCTTCACTCACATTGTTCTTTAATTTTAGACATCCTTTAGGCACCCTTCTTCACTCGTCAACATTGTGTTCATTGCTCAAGTCCCATATTAAACATAATCTTCCAAAGTCGTGTGTGGTCTTTCCCTCTCTTACCCCACCTAAACCCCTATTTTCTTCACTCCCCAAATCTCCTCATGCTTCCCCTGGTCACCTCCCCTGGTTCCTCCTCAGGGGTTCCATCTTCTGCTCCTGGCATTGTTTATGAATGCCAGACTGAAGATTTCAGAAACCCTGAGGAGAATGCTGCATCCCAGAAATATCCACAACAAATTTCCTCTTCACCTTCAAGTTTTATTTCTTTGGTTTATAAATAGTTTTAAGGATAGAGACTAGAATTTTGGAAAGCCATTTTTCTTCTTCACCGAATCTCTTCCAATATGAAGATAGCTGTTGCCCAAGCTATAAATGTCAAATATTTGGAAAACAAGAAAAGTGAGAACAGAGATTTACTAACCATTACACAATAATTTATTTTAAATATTTCATAGACTATTGATATTTATCAAGGTGGCAATAGGCTGAACAGGGTCAATACAGAACAGTGGCTGGGGTATATTTAAAACGAATGGCCTCTAAGTAAAAAGATTAAGACAAAATGATAGAATCAGAGTAACTTTAAAAAAGGAAGTATTTGTGATGTAGATCCCCCTTTCAGAAACCCTGCGCATTTTTTCTCCAACTTGGAGTAATTTGGCAAATATTTGCATTTTCATGTTGCCTTGATCTCAACATACACACAGGCAGAGCCACTTATTTCAGACAAATAACCGTCCTGTGTACTAAGTGTATGTATTTATATATGCAGTACATCTGCTAACACTAGGGCCCATAGTGCTGGAGTGGGGGCAAGGATTTTCAGCAGAACCATTTGGCTTAGGCCTCAAGATCAAGTGTGTCTCAAATTCTGAGGACTTCAACAGCAAATGGTGAAAGGAAACAGAATAAGGCATCATTATAACAAAACTTGAACCTACTTAAAATCTAGTGACCCCTGGAGCTCCCGGGTGGCTCAGCTGGTCAAACATCAGACTCTTGGTCTGAGCTCAGGTCCTGATCTCAGGGTTGTGAGATCCAGCCCCATGTTGGGTTCCCTGCTCATCAGGGAGTCTGCTTGAGATTCTCTCTCTCTCCCCCTCTGCCCCTTCCTCCACTCTCTCTCTCTCTCTAATAAATAAATAAATCTTAAAAAATAAATAAATAAAATCTAGTAACCCCTGATACTGGGCAAATGTGAAGGTAGGCTTGATCCAAGAGGTTTCTGGGCAGCATGCTGTCTTCTACTTACTGGCTTGAGAGTTCTATGTCTCAGGCATTTCATACTTTCAAAGCAAGCATGTATTTACATACAAAGTTCTTCCTTCCTGGGACGCCCTTCTGACATTTTCTCTACTTGGTAAGCACTTACTCATTCTTCGAGGGCCAAATAATGTGCCACGTCTCCTGTGTTTCCTTCCCGATCCCCAGAATTCTTCCTCTCAGCTTGGAAGGCATTTGATATTTATCTCTTTGTCTTGAAAGTGTCATTTTCCTCTGTTGCACAGATTGAAAACTGAATTTTGGTTGTCTCTGAATTGCTATCATTTAGCACAGTCCTCAAGAGAGTAAGATCTTGATAACACCTGAGTAATTTCTCTTTCTCCACTTGTGGGTCTGTGTCTGTATATTCTAGCTATGAAAAGAAGGAGAAGGAGAGAGAAAAGGAGGGTCAGGAGGACAGGAAGCAGAGAGGTATCTGTGGCCAGGGAGAGACTGGGAAGGGTGGTGGAGAGCAGCGTTAGGCCTTTCCAAGTATGGAACAGCTCAGCTTGCTCATTTAACTTTGTTTGGAATCAGATACTGAATGGCCACTGTCAGCGTCTCTTTGTAATATGGTATATTTTGAGAATATTCTGTGATAAACACCCTATAAAATCTTGTTGAATACACATTTGTATAAACTTTTAATACACCAAATTTAGTCTGTCATTCTCTGTTCTCCCTTTTGGGAGAATAAAAATTGTCTAAGTTTAATAGTCACTATGGAATAGGGGCACCTGGGTAGCTCAGTTGGTTAAGCATCCGACTCGATTTCAGCTCAGGGTGTGAGCTCAGAGTTGTGAGATGGAGCCTCTAGTTGGGTTCCATGCTCAGTGGGGAGTCTGTTTGAGATTCTTTCCCTCTGCCTCTTCCCACCACTCTCTCTCTCAAAATAAATAAACATATCTTTAAAAAAAATAGTCACTGAATGAGATGTGATTTTTTTCTGTGAAGGATTTTATCCTTTCTGTAGCTCCTTATTACAAAGTAGCCATTTTCATTTAACTTTGAGAAAATGCTAGTTTTCCCTTTAAAACATGTGATTTAATTGATTGAAATGTATTAGATATATATTTATCATACCCCTCCAATTCAATATTTCTCACATCTCACTCTACTGAATATTAGAGGAAATTGTGAGTGAATCAATACAATAGGTCCTCGTATTTTCTCTTGTGGGTTATCGTCTTATGATATTATCAGATATTGTCTCTGAAATAACTTGCTAATGTACTGGGTTTTTATTTCTTTCTTAAGTAAGAACCTGAAAAATAAAGTTGGTTAGATAGATAGATGATAGATAGATAGATAGATAGATAGATAGATAGATAGATGTTTTTAACATAAAACTAGAACATTTGTGACCTTAGCTTTCCAGCCAATATTTCTCATGATTTTAGCCTATCACCTTACATAATATACATAGACAATGGAATCTTTGTGATTTTGCACAGCCTTTAACCAACTGAAGATAGAACATAATCTTTGAGATGTTTTGATTTGATTAAAAGGTACTGTTATATTTTAACCACAAATATGTACAAATGTATCATAAATACTCAAATTAGAGTATTTAAAGCACTATGTATGTCATACTCAACCTCGTTTTAATTGAGGATCATTTCAAATGATAACAAAATGGATCTTTGAATGAAGAAGAGTATTATGGATTATAACCCTTCCTGTGTAATCATTGTCACAGCACTTGTTTTTATGACAAATACGAAATAATTTTAGTTGCCTATGTAGAAAAAATTGACACTTTTTGACCTAGATGTATTTTCACGTCCCAAGAGGGGAAAGTCATATTCACTTATTTATGACTGGGCAACAGTCCTTTTAAAAAATAGAAAATTACTTGATTTTTTACTAAAGGAAAAATTGTTTCTGAGAAGTAATCTATGTCCACTTTTTCTATATTTATTTTTGAGGATTTTGTAAATACTTCTTTCTACAATTAATAATCATTAACTTTTATTGAGCACTTCTGATGGGCCAGGTACTTTGCTAAATGATTTACCAGCTTTACCTCATTTGTTCCTTGCAACACATTTGTGAGGTGGCTTTTATCCCTATTTCCCCAAGTGAAATATGGCTTAGATATAATAAATGATGGGCCCCTAACCAATTTTTACCTGGTAAAATTTTTACTTGCGTAATCTGTAACCATTTTTACCTTGGTAATCTGACCCCATAGCCTTCACTCTTAACCACTAACCGTGGAGTAAGTGCTTAAATTTTTTCCGGGAAAAGAAAGAGGGAAAGACAAACGAAGAGGAAAGAAGAAAAGAGATAAAGGAAGGATAAAGGAGAAGAGTGAGAAAATGTTCTATTTGACATAACATAATTTTCATGAATTAAAATATCAAAGGATTTATCTCTAAATATTTAAATATGTATATTTTATGACTAAACCTACAAGAAACAAATTAATTTTCCTATCCATTTTCTGTAAGTTATTTTATATAAAAGATCACTGACACTCTAAATGGTAATTTTGAATAAATGAATGATAGGTTGCATAATTGGCCTCAATACTTCACCTCTCCCTGAATCCACACCTTTACAATAGACTTGTCATGAGTGCAGTCTACTTTCTTATCTATTGATGTTAAGTTTAGTCACATACTTTGCTATGGCCAATGACATGTGTGTGGCATGAGTCACAATATTATCATATCATATAAAGGGGTGGTGGACTTCAGAAAGGAGATGTGCATTTTACTTCAAAATCTACTCTCTACTTACTATATAACTTTATAAAAAACTTTTCACCTTTTAGATCTTCAGTTTTGTCATGGAAAAGTAAGAGTTCAAAATAGATAATTATACATATGCATATATATATATACACATATGTATCACATGCATTTACATATATCATTATGTCATACGTATATAATCCCATTCATACTTTTCACACTTTATAGGTCTTGAAACAGATTCTCCTCTCTTTCTCATTCATAAATATGTATGAATATAATTATATTTATTAAAGCAGGTGGCAAAACTGATGGATCATTGGCCCTGCAGGCAGATTTTCCTTAATTTTATTAGACCATCTTTAGGCAGGACAAATACTCTCCCAGTTGAAGATAATTTCTTCTATTTCTTATTCAGTGTCTACTGTCCCATTCTATACAATTACATTACTTGCCTAGGCACTAAAGGAATTTGCCACAGCCACCCTTGGATGTAAAGGTGTTCCTGTCAGTGCCTACTTTATGATTTAAGTTTATTCTCTTTATTTAATTATCTTTGTCCCTTTTTAAGTCTTCTTTTTTTTTTTTAAGATTTCATTTATTTTTATTTTAGAGGGTGAGTAAGGGGCAAAGGGAGAAGGAGAGAGACAATCTCAAGAAGACTCCCTGCTGAGCCGGGAGCCCACAGTGGGGCTCGATCCTAGGACCCCGAGATTACCCAAATCAAAATCAAGTTGGCCGCCCAACCAACTGAGCCACCCAGGTGCCCTCTATTTTAAGTCTTCTTTCACAACACTGATAAATTAACCATCCTAAAATATTGTTTTCTTCATGTAATTCTTTTGTTCAAGTGCTTATGACAGCTTCCTATTGTATAGCATACATAGCATCCAGACTGATGTTCACATTCTCCCATAATTTTTTCCTAGTGAATGACAATGGGAAGAACCTGCACAACTCCTTTCTCAACCAAAGCCACACACATACGCACACCCACATGGCCCAATCTTATTCCCGTATCACTACCATACTTTCTCTTTTTCTCTAATGGAATATGCCCTTTAATGTCTAACATCACTTCATCTCATAAGGCTTTCTTCATGAGTTCATCCACCTTTCTGTCAACTATCACCATTTCTATTTACTATACAAAAGCCAAATGTTAGCACAGTATAACTGCTCTAACAAATAACCCCAGCATGATATAATGGATTAAACTCAATATAAGTTTATATCTTGTTCATGTACCTATACTGAATAAATGTCCAGGTTCGCAAGTCAGCCCTTATCCACAGAAACAATCAAGGACCCATGATGATAAAAGATCTAACATCTTCATCTCAGGACTTAAAATGTGGCCCTGGTGATCATCTGCATTCCAACCAGCCAGATGGGGAAAAGATCATCAATAAGACATTTTCACATTTCAGCTTCTTGTCTCAGAATGGACGCACATTCACTTCTGTTCATATTGGATTAAAAGATTTAGTTACTATTAAATATAGTTCCTTGTCTGTGTTGCTGCTGATGAATGACAGCTCTGTTCAATGGAAAGGGAAATATTAATTGTGGTGGACAGCCATCTCTGCCACATATAATTTATTCTCTTCTGTCAATGCTTTCCAACAGACTCTTTTGTCCCCTAGCTTTTTCATCATTGTACATTTTATGTGCTCAACATATTTGTAAGCTATACGATATGAAAAATCATGTAAGCTATACAATATGAAAAATCATGTTTGTAACTATACCTATATATCCTATAGTACCCAACACAATGATGGACAAATTTGATGCATAATATGTGATAAATTATTGTGTAAAAATATCTAGTATAATGTGTGGAACACAAGAGAAGCTTAATAAATGTGTATTCTTTTACAAGTTAATATATATATGTGTATATATGTGTGATTAAATTAAGAATATATACACACATATATATACATTTTTTATTTACATTTATATATTTACTCCTAACTTAATCATTGATTCATCTGTTTTGTTTTGTTTTTCATTTGATTCAGCCAGACTCTATGTTCAGATCCAGAGATTTAAATATGAGTAAGACACAGTTCCTGCCCTTAAAAGGCTTGTTTTCTCTCAGTCCACAAAAACTTGAAATGTGAGCTCCTGAAGGAAGCCTAATCATCTCCAGATTTGTTGAATCCTTCCAACCTCTCACTGAAATATATAGTGACTATCACTGATAGTCATATTCCAAAAGTTATAGTTGAATTCTAATTCAATTCAGACCTATGTTTGAGCAAAACATTTCTAAATGCATATACATTTAAGGGTAGTATGTACATAATTCAAATCTTTTAACATTAGACTTATTTCAATTTTATTAACTTATTTGTATTCTTATCTATATACCAGCTGGTTATTTTTAACCCAAGCCAAAATAACCTAATAATTTGGAATATTTTTCCAAAGGTATGCACTTTAATCTTAGGATGATGGTACTGGTTTTTACAATCTGTTTTCAAGAGAAAACACGAATAGTTTTCAAAACAAAATTTGATTATATTCTAATTAATATGTCATAATTTAAATATTGTACAACCTTGCTTATTGTTAACTGAAAGGTTGAACCTCCAGGGTAGGAATAACATTTAAGAGATTATGGATAATAGTATGCTTCCAATCCGATGCAAACTGTTATGATGTTAATTCTAGCAATCATCCTATTTGCCCCATACACAAAACACAACCGAACATATATACACACACACACACTCAATTTTGGTCATTAGTAAACACACGCACGATCTCCTGTGGTCACCCATGAGGAAGGTACCATCTAACGTGTAAGGGGGGCTTCTGCACTGGAGTGCTCTGTTAGCTCCATTCTCCTTGGAAGAGACAAGGGTTCTTGGGAGATGCTAGCTCCCAGACAGTGGTTCAATTCTGTAATTCTAGCTGCTTCTGTGTCCAGTATTGCAAAAGTAGATTTGTAGTCCAACGTGAGAATCTTTCCAACTCACTTTCCAACTCTCCATTCTCCATTGGGAAGTAACTAAAGCTATGGGAGCAAAATGATTGTGTGGTGGAAGCTGCAATGTTTATTACCTTCAACACTCCTGAACTAGCATCATTTACAAATGGTATGCCATAGCCCATTAATGCTGAAAGCTACTTCTATTGCCAGGGTAGAAACAGAGGAGGTAGGATAGCAGTAAATAGCCTCTGATCCTGATAAAAACCCTTGAGTTTCAGGATTCTTCAACATTTTACCTACACCTGCTGTACATCAAACTGAAAAAAAGAAAGCCTTTTTTCTTTCTTTCTTTCTTTCTTTTTCTTTCTTTCTTTCTTTCTTTCTTTCTTTCTTTCTTTCTTTCTTCTTTCTTTCTTTCTTTCTTTCTTTCTTTTTCTGCTTTCTTTCTTTTTCTTTCTTTCTTTCTTTTTTACTATAGGAAGGTATATTACATAAAACTGAGAAGTCTCTCTAAAAATTTCAGATTTAGTTCAAATAATATTTACCAGGTTTTGGTTTCCACAAATGACTTCACATCTAGAGGCCATCCTAGACCGCATCCTTTCCCTGTGTTGTCACCTTTAATCATGGGTCAAATCTGTAGATTCCATTTCTTAAAAATGTGCTTTCTTTTTCTGCTTCCATCTGTCTCATCAGCACTTACTTAATTCCGGATTTGGTCAGCTTGCCTACTTTAATAATATTTTAATTGTTCTGTCTACTTCCATTCCTACCATTCCATTCTCCTCACACACTATTAGAGTTAACATTATAAAGATAAATATGATCATGCTTCTGTTCTGCTCAGTATTATTCAGTAGACTTATATTGAGCATAGGATAGTTAACTTCTGTGGCTCGGCTACAGTGTTCTTCCTGATTTAA
This sequence comes from Halichoerus grypus, assembly GCF_964656455.1. NCBI lineage: Eukaryota > Metazoa > Chordata > Mammalia > Carnivora > Phocidae > Halichoerus > Halichoerus grypus. Next base: position 54,955,219 of record NC_135716.1, read on the forward strand.
CCCTTGACAAAAGCTTTGCCCTTTGCCTCTGCCACCCTTTCTTCCACACACTCTTCTGTTATTTTATGATCCAGTAATTCTGAATTTCTCAGAATTTTTCTGAATATACTATGTTGTTACTTACTTTCTGTCTTAGCACACTTTTTTTTCCTCCGTTCACAATGCCTCATTGGGCCTCTTCTCATCTTTATTAGCAACACGAATTCATTACTCCAAATATTGGTAGAGTTAATGTGAGAATTAATTAAAATAATAAGTATTGACACTTAGCATATACTATATACTCATGGTAATGCACACAGCAATATGTAAAAATAGCAGTAATGATAACAATAATCATCTCATTTTAATATGATTATCTTATATACATCAAGAAAATCAGTGCTTTCATCAAGAACAAGTAAGCTAGCCTATAAAATGTCAGTGGTTGTAGATATTTCTCCAGGCCAAGGAAATTCTCTTGGATCACCCAGCTTTCCCTGAACCATTTAGTTTATTCAAGAGGACCCTTATGGGATGCTTTTATCTAGGTTTGTTGATTGTTCATCTCTATTGATATTTCATCCTTAAAGATCACCTAAATGACCCCTTAGGTAGTTCATTCTTGATACTTCCCTCCACAACCCAGTGGGAACTTATCTATCCCATCTGCAAAGACTACCAAATTAATAAGACAGTGTGGCAAAAGTCTCAATCAGTTTTGGTATATTCTTGGTTGTGTGTTTTTTTTTTTTTTTAATTCCCAGGATTTTTCCTAATCATGTATGTTCTAAGTCAGTAGCTTTTTATTTTGCTCTTCAAATTTCCTTTGTGAGTCTTCGATTTTTTTTCATAGATTAGTAAGGGTATTATATACTTTCTTATTTTCAGATGCTAAATATCATATTATTTATTCTTATATGCAGATTTTTGTTTTTCCATTCATCATGTTGCATTCGCACATAAATATACATAGTGGGTGTGTGGTTTCAGATGTTTCTTAACTCCAATATCTTCTCAAGCATATTAATTTTCACTGTAGTGGTTTTATAAAGAATTACAACTTAAGACATTTAAAATAATGGTTTTTTTGGATTTATACAGGTTACTCTCTGGACCTGTGGTGCCTTGGAGCTTTGAGTTTGTTGCTTTGTCTAAGTGTTAACTGCATGAATATATATGTAACTATTGTCATCAAAATTCTCAAAATGTGTCTTTATATGAAAGGTGAAGCGTATCTGGGTGGCTCAGTTGGTTAAGCAACTGCCTTCAGCTCAGGTCATGATCTCAGGGTCCTGAGATGGAACCTCACATCGGGCTCCTCACTCAGCAGGGAGTCTGCTTCTCCCTCTCCCTTTGCCCCTCCCCCCTGCTCATGTGTGCTCTCTCTCTCTCTCAAATAAATAAATAAAATCTTAAAAAAAAATGAAAAGTGACCATCATATTTAATATTGAAATGTATCCTTCTTAGAGTAAAATGTTTAAAAGTGCACTTTTTTTCCAGGAAATATGAGTTTGCAGTTTTCATTATTTTGTCATGCATATGCTATGAAAATCGTAATTATTCATATAACATTTTATAAATCAATTGTAACTTTAGCATCAAGGATTTAGTGAAATCCTTGATGCTAAATATATATATATATATATATATATATATACTTTTTTTTTTTAAATCACAGGTATAAGGAATTCTGAGTTGATGTATTTAATTCTAAATTTGGCCAGACCATTAGTCCTGGGTAATATCATTGCTCCTTCTTAGCAATGGTCATGAGCCCAATTAAGCCATCTTAAAACCTAAAACAAAAAACAAAAGAGAAAAGTGTAGATACGGGACAGTAGTTTCTTTGGTGAACTAGAAAAGGAAGTGCTACTGTACACCTCACGTTAATCTCTTACAGCTGATGAATACTATGCTAAAGCCTGGAAACAAGGTATGGTGAAGAAAGAACATTTTGCCTAGGAAAAAAATGCAACCTTTTCAAACATTATATAAACTATAAAAGGGAGATGGATTACCCATTGCTTTAAAATATTGACTGACACTATAAGAAGCAAGTTGTGTAAGAAATAGCCATTTTTAATCAGTGGAAAGTAATCTAGCAATCTGCTAAAGTGATAAGCAGGAAAAGAAAATGTTGCAGTATTCCATCGTCAGAGTCAATAAAACAATTAAATGCAGTGCCATGACTCATAGCTTAGGGATGGATGTATCATGGAAATAGCTTTTTTTTTTTTATGTAAAATGTTGCCTTCTTCTCCTCTTGCAAAAATTAGCTAAATGTAAATGCTTATTTTCATCACACCTAAAGTGAGTGCCACAACCTCAAGGTAGAATGTAATAACGTGATTGAGGCTTGTTACATAAAGTGGAAAGACTTAATCACTTATGATACCTGGGCACATTGGCTCCCTTCCCCTAGCATTATCTATGACATTTAAGTGTGTGTGTAAAGACAGAGACCAGAGACAGAGACAACAGAGATTGGTAGCAATGCACTTTCTATCACACATACACATGTGCACACACACACACACACAATTCCCATACTCTGTTTCTGTTTTTGTTCTTTACAATTTTTGGATCAATGGATGAAAGTTTTAATGCCTAGAAACACAATTTGTTTTTGAAACAGACACATACAAAACCAAATTAAAATTTGAACACTATTTTTTTTAAGTGCCAGCTACTGACAATGTAATCAGTTGTCTTCCAGAGACAACTCTATGTCAAGACCAAAAGCCAAGCAACCACATCGACAAAAGACAATGTAAGCTTGAAGTCATCTTGTATCTGTCAATTCTGTTTTGTTTGGTGGAGCACAGACCATATATTTGCAACCCGCTAGACTCAAATCTGTGAGCCTCACTGTACTCCCTGAAATTTTAAGGACATTCTTGATATTAAAATGAGAAAAAAATAAGTGCAGATATTTTCTCAGTAACAGTTTTATAATTTCCCTCTAAAAACCATTATATCAATACCAAGAACAACAGCGATTAATGAAAATGTTCTTTGAAATAAATATCTTTTCATTAGCACAACAAAATGCATAATATTTCTAATTAGAAAAGATTTACCAAAATGGAAGATTAATTGTCTCAAATAAAATTAATAAAAATGTTTAATTAATTAATTGATTCCTTCAATTCGTCATGATTCTCTCATTTAACTAACACAAAATGGAAGTTTTGTATAATGTTAAAAAGCATGTTAATTTGGATTTCTTTATCAATATGGAAAAATGTAATATACGTAAGATGTCTAATTTTTAATAGAAATGACATGATCTGCATGCATGATCAACATAAAAGAACACTTAGCCCTTTTTGCTTATAAGGAACATCGAATCCTGGGCTGTGGGTGACAGCTAATTTCCTCGTCTACTTTTGCCCTGCAGCTATTGATGCATGCTGCTCTTCAAGTATTATTGGAAAAAAATTAGGCATAAGCATGAAAAGAACAAAAAACAAAGCTATCCATTTTAGGCTAATTAAAACAAACTAGTTGAAAATGCACTCCTGCTATTGAAGAAAAAAGAACATAATGGTGGCCTAACCATTTTGTACGAAAAACAGACTTCACACACACAACCAAAAATGTGTTATAAAGTACAGATGTTCCCTTAGATTAGAAAAATAAAGTTTGCTTTTAGCATATGTAAGCATACCATATGGAATTCATTTTCATCACTTCGATGCTTTTAAAAAATCTTGAACAAATACTTTGGAAGTTTGATATGGAGATGTAAAAATCTCTAATGTATGTTTTTATTCTTTAGTATTAAAAGAGTTCAAGGCAATAATTTAGGAACTTAATACTGAATGGCATAGTTAGAAACTAAACGATGCAAAATATAAAATTTCCCCACTTTTTTTTCATGGATATATGTCTTTTTACTATTCTTTTTTTTTTCCATATAAAGTCTCCTGTGTATATAAATTAACTTCCACATTTTAGTTAATACATTCTTTTCCTTGACTATTTTTTGTGCATTCCCATAACTTTGAAATCTCTTCTCTGAGAATCCCTGCAGCCTGCTATTCATCTTCTCTCCCATTTTCATGACAATTGCATCTTTATTTTTTCACTGTGTAATCTATATTGTTGTTTTCCTTCAAATACATGTTAGAAAAAATGTATAAACCAAATACTAACATGTAAATAAAAAAATTTTAATGTGCTAATATTTATTTTTTCTTACTTTTCTATTTTTCTTATGTTTTCTATAACAGTACAGTTAAAAGCATATCTTTATTGTTTCATTCATTAAAATTGCCTCGTTTATTTATACATTAGCATATGTAATTAAAATCTTTCCATTCCATTGAATTTCACTTTTTAATAATGATTAAATTCTTTTCAACTGGTTACTTTTCCCTCACCATCCTCCCCAACAAGCCTCTATTATGTCACATCTTTTTCATGAAGGATGAGGAGTTTTTCCAGCTTTTCACATAATGAAAAGAGATTCACAATATTGGTAGAAATAGGCTTCATTCTAAGATGCATTGATAGAGAAAACCACCTCTTTCTATGTTTTTATTTCCCCCAAGTGTCTTCTGTGTTATAAGAGTATGTTGAGTCCTTGGACCTGGCTGACTGGATCAAAATTTTGAAACTTCCTTTGCATAAAAATAATCTGGTTAGCTTCTTTAAAAATGCAAAATTTTAGATCTACTCCCTGAAGACTCTGATTCAGTAGAGGTGAATGGGATCTGTATTTTTAGAGTACGTATGTGATTACAAGGGATGTCACTAGAACGACACTTTGACAAACACTGAAATAGATAGAAGGATGCGCTGTCAAGCTTATATTTTCATATAGATAGTATTCTTTATACCCTAGTTCCCAAATAATGTTTCCTCTTTTCTTAGCTTTTCTTCTTGTGTACATCCAGCATAGGTAGTATCATTGAATCATAAGACAATGGCCCCAAAAGGTAAGCCAATATATACTTTTTGTTCTGCTCATGTAGATGATACAAAGAATATTTACAAATACATCGATTTGCATACCGGTATAGAAGTAACATATTCCCTTCTAATTTTACAATGATATATTTTTTTTATAGATGCAGTCTGGTGTTATGGAAATTACACTAAAACTTAAGATTTGGTGTTTAATTTCCAGATATTTAAGTTTTGTTAGTGGATTTATTCTTATCAATGATTCCCAACTGAGCTGTGAAGGAATTGTCACTCTTATTTATAAAAATAAACACACTCTCAAATATTTAACATTGGAAATACATTGTCCATACAGGAGAAAGATCAATTTCCTGTCAGCTTTTGCTTTTTTCCCTTGGAAATTCATCTTCTCCTTGGGATTTTCTGGCTTGGACTATTGTGATCACCAGAGACTAAACCCCATGGATTCTCAGCTGCTTCTCCCAAGAAGCTGGTTAAGCACAGAATTTATAAAAGGTGAAATATAAAGCAAACAAATAGCACAAATAACCCAGAGTACAATTTGCATTATTGCTGATGCAAACAATGGTTGAATATAAATCTTTCTCATCGGTTGCAATCTAGGACAGGTTGGCCTGAAACAGTTCTAGTTTATACCAATGTGATTATTAATGGTTTTTCCTTTTGATCTCAAGTGTCCATTTTAGGATGATCGATTACATGGTTTCTCTACCTATGTACATCTTTGAATCCACCTCCTGTTTTATATGTCCCAGTAGATTCTCATTGTGTATCTGGCAGTTGGCCACTATGTAGAAGAACCGATTTTATTTTTATGGTTTATGAAATATAGACCTTTATAGAGTTATACTCCCTTTGAAATCAAGACTAAGAGAACAATTTAGACTGGGTGACAGTGCTATTATCTTGCCCATTCAGGTTCAGTTTCTCTTATATAATAAATAGGAATTTGGTGAATGACTTTAGAAAGTGACTTGGTTTGTTAGTTAACCAGTAGAAAATGAATACCCTGTTTATACAATAAACAAAATATCTACATAAAATAAGGCTAAAGTGGCTGAAGCATAATGGCCAGTTAGGGAGGAAAAGGAGGGAATTTGAGAGTGAGGAGCCAGATACTGTAGGCTTTTTATGGCTAGTAAGGAGTTGGTTTTATTGTGAAAGGAATCCATTAGAGGACTTAGGGAAATAATATATCTCGTAAATTAGGCTATAAAGGATGGTGGCTTAAACTCGTGTGGTAGTAATGAAAATAAGAAGTAAGTGGGCTCTATTTTGAAGATAGTGTTATTGAGGTTTGCGGAAGAGTGGATATAGGAAAAGCGTGGAAAAACTAAATCAACAGGACTTCCTATGAGACAGTAGGTTTGGGATGGAAGAGAAATCAGAAGTTCTCTTTTGATCTCATTGGTTTTCATATACTTGTTAGAGATTGTACAGAAAGAATGTCAAAAAACATAATCCAATATATGGATCAGGTGTTCTGGAGATAGGTTAGGACTAAGAGATAAAGAGTTGGATGTCATTGACGTATCAATGATTATGTTTTGACTCTGTTCCAGGGTTGGATATACCACTCAGTCATCAAACTTTGTGCAGAGAGCCCATAAGTCTGATATGTTGTTTTCCTATTCCCTATTTCTTTAAACACATCTATCTTATGGTCCACCACAGTGAGCTAGTCTTTTTCCTAATAAATAGAACAAAAAGAAATATACTGTCAAATAATAAAGATGTATATGTTAATTACTTTAAGTAAACAATCTTTCAACTAAACTCCCTTTGAATAGACTGACTGGATCACCAAACATTCTTTGCTCCCTCTTTGTGCATATTGACTCATGGTCTAGGCATGCTTCATGTTTGCAACACGTTAGCCACTTTCTTGTTTGCCTGGGCAACCTGAAACTTAATGCTTACTAAAAATTGGTTATACATTTTTTAATATTTCTTATGACAATTTTAGCAGTTATCTATGATATAATTTAATTTGAATACCAAATAGACTAATGCTACATAAATGTGAAATTAGAGTGGGATGTTTGAAACCTAAGTTGAATGGCTTGAAATAATTCAATATAAGTTATTAACTCAAAAATTATTACTGTCAAATTAGATGTGAACAAAAAAATAATTAAAAAAACTGATATATCATGAAGGACTAAAATTGCTTTATATGTGTCTAAATTCTTGTTCCACTTTAAAGAGAACCCAAATGCCCATCGACTGATGAATGGATAAAGAAGTTGACATATATATATACATATATATACATATTTATATGTATATATACATATAAATATATACATATATTGTAATATATTACATATACATATTTATACATGTATATTTACACATTGTAATATAGATACATTACATTGTATATATATGTGTATATATATGTGTGTGTGTGTGTGTATATATATATATATGTATTCCATTGTGTGTATATATACAATGGAATATTACTTGGCCATAAAAAAGAATGAATTCTTGCCATTTGCAGCGATGTGGATGGGAGCTAGTGTGCTAAGCAAAATAAGTCAGAGAAAGACAAATATCATATGATTTCATTCATATGTGGAGTTTAAGAAATGAAACAGATGAACATGGGGGGAAAATAAGAGAGGAGAAAACCATAAAACAAACTTTTAACTATAGAGAACAAACTGAGGATTAGTGGAGGGGAAGTGGGCAGGGAAATGGGTTAAATGGTGGTGGGTATTAAGGAGGGCACTTGTTGTGATGAACACTGGGTGTTGTATGTAAGTGATGAAACACTAAATTCTACTCCTAAAACTAATATTACACTGTATGTTAACTAACTGGAATTTAAATAAAAACTTGAAACAAAAAAAAATTTTTAAAAACAAAGAAACTGATAATAATGCTCAGAGTTAATGCATCATTGGTAGTTTATGCAAGAGTAAGAGCTCAGAACTGTGTATAAGCAGAACTAGACTAAAAGAAGATTGGTCTTATACCAAAAGATTGATAAATCAATACATCTATGCATGTTTTAAATTAAAACTGTTCAATGTACATATGTATCATTTCTGTTTTGCTGCTTTAATAGACCCTTTTTAAGTCAAACTAACTACTGCCCTAATATCAGATAATAGAGTTTTTAATGGGAACTTCGAGAATTGTTTGGATGGTACTGCTAATCTCTAAAATTTAAAAGATTAAAAAAAAACTATAAAAAATGTTATAAAGAGTAGATCTTTCACACATCCTAAAAATATATATATTGCAAATACCATTATCTATTCAGCACTGAGTGTTAATCTAATTGCCCCATATTTGGTTGCATTTGTTCACACTTACTGATTCCAGGCCATTCTCTCCTACTGACTGCCAAACCCATTGGAATCCAGCAGCTATGGACATTGCTTTTGCTAAGAACACCAATTACACTTGCAATATTTATCTAACATGGTATTTATCAGTTGAGACTATGGCAATTCTCTTCTTAAAATGCTCCCTGTCTTCATTTTCAGTGACAGTTCTGACTCCTGCTTCTACCTCTCCGGATGCATATTGAGGATTTTCTTCCTGCCCCTTCAATGTTAGTCATCAATAGGCTCTTATACTCTCCTGCTTCTTTTCCCTCTCCACATACTTCATTCTTCTGGTTTCAACTGCTATCTATATGCTGGTGTGTCCTATTGCAAACAAGACTAGGTTTATGCTCAGAGCAATAAATAGCCTTGATCATCCTACTACCTACTTAACATGGTACATGAACGTCATATGGGATCTGAAACTGAAAGAAAAACATATATAAATGTATGTGCAGATGAATATGGCTATGGATAGTTAAGACACTCCTGAAGACTTCAAGAACGGAAGAGGACAGATTTTACCTGATGATTTATTTTAATGTTAGAGCTATTAAGAGAGCATGGCATTGGTGATTAGATTGAAAAGGACGTCAGTGGAGCAGAAGAGATTATGCAAACAGACTCACACATAGATAGACATTTGATTTATGGAAAAGGTAATGTCTTCACAACAATTTGTTCTGAGCTCATTGAATACCTACGTGAGAAAAAAAAAAAAACTTGATCTTTGCAATATATAGATAAGATAATAACTGCAGGTGCATTTTGGATTTGAATGTAAAAAATAAAAATAAATAAGTAAAATCCAAATAAATCTTCCAGAGTGAATCACAGTACTGTTACTAACTTTAAAGTTAACCAAGATTTTATAAACAGAGTACGCAGTACTAACCATAAGGGAAAATAATTTTGAATTGTAAAATATTAAAATTTAGAATTTTTCTTTATCCAAGTGCAACATTAAGATTATGAAAATGCAAGCCACTGAGTGAAGAAGATATTTCAAATACATTTATCAAACAAGCAATTGATATCCTAAGTGTACTAATAACTCCTACAAATCAATATTGTATTCACCAGCGATTCAATATTATAAATGGGCAAACCACCTGAACAGGCATTTCACAAAAGACCAACAACATAAAAATATGCTGATTAACAATCAAAGAGATGCAAATCAACACTAGTCAATGCACAGGTCGAATGGTGGCAATTTTAAAAGTCTGAAGGAAACAAGGTTGAAGAATAGGTGAAACAATCTGTACAGTCATATTTAACTCCACACACATATATTCTAAACCTACTTTAAATGGTAGTTATAAATCAGTAGAAACATATACAACTGTGAGTCATGTATAAGTGTTCTGACAGCAATTGTTATAATAGGCCCAAAATGAAAACACCCAAATGGCCACCAAAAATAAAGGCATTAAATAAATTGTGACCTCGTCTTACAGTGAAAAACTGTATATAACAATTAAGTACATAAACCGCAAGTTGACATTACTACATGTATAAATCTCAGAAACATAATACTGAGTGAAAGAATTAAAAAAAAAATCTAAAGTTTCTCATATGATTCAATTTCTATAAAATTCCAATACAGGCAATAAGAATCTGTGGTGTAAGATTTCAGGATATTGGATACTACTGGGGAATCAATGGAGCTAGATATTAGGAGAGATGGGGGTCTTCTAGGATCATGGTGATGTACTAAATCTTGAAATGTAAATTTATAAAACATGCAGTTTCCTGTAGGTGTGAATTATACACATAGTAGATAAAACTACCTGATACTCAGTTTAAATATCTAAACTCCACAGCTGTTAAGTGGCTAACAGAGAGTTTTAACCAAAACATGTTCGAGTCCAAGTTATCCATTAATTTCAAATAATATTCTGGGAAAAATAATCCTTCATATAGTGATGTTTATAACTATATTAATTTTAAACTTTTAATATTTGCTTAAGGAAATTTGTTCAGAAACCTAAAGAAACTTGTATCTTTGTCTAAGTAACCAAAAATTATTGTTAGATCTTATAAGAATCTCTGTCATCATATGGAATTTTGAATATGAAAAGATCTACTATGGAGAATATAATAGGCCACATTCCTAGCACTACCTGGGAACACTACCATTTCTATGAATCACTCTCAGACACAAAAGGGTTTCAAAAAAAAAAAAAAAAAGATTATTACCAACATAAAGAGAATGTTGTCAAAAAGAAAGGGTAAAATGACTAAAATCATAGATTAGTGAAAGAAAATTTTCAAAAACAAGCATTTTATTGCTCTGCAACTTTCAATCAAATAGTTTACAAAATAAAATTATCTACCGGGTAATTTGATCTAATTGGAGGTCTTTTCATTCATTCAACAACAATGTATCAGGCACTGTTCTATGTGATGAGAATACAGTTGGGAATAAGATGAACAAAAATCTTTGTTCGCATATAACTTAGATCTGATGTGGAGAGACTATGAATAAAAAAGATAAACCAATTATAATATATACATATACTATATTATATATTATATATGAAATCTCATATATAATGAGTTATGAGAAGTAGAGCAGTCCCCTGTGCAGTTTCATTTTCTGAGATTTCAATTACCTGCAGTCAAGCACGGTCCAAAAGTAGATGATCTTCCTTCCGACATATGGTCAGAAGGTCAGTAGCAGCTTAACGCTATCTCATGATGCCTATGTCATTCCCCTCACGTCATCTCATCACGTAGACATTTTAACATCTCACATCATCACAAGAAGGGTGACTACAGTACAGTAAGATATTTTAAAAGGGAAAGACCACAATCACATAACTTTTATTATATTTATAATGGGTCTATTTTATTATTATGTTGTTAATCTCTTATATACTTAATTCATAAATTAAACTTTATCATAGGTATATGTATGTAGAGGAAAAAACATAGTATATATAGGGTTTGGTATGATCCACGGCTTCAGCCACCCACTGGGGGTCTTGGAATGTATCCCCTATGGGTAAGAGGAGACTACCCTTATGTGCTAAGGAAAAACAAAACAAGAAAGGGTAATGTTGAGGTATTATGCTGGGGAAGAGGAGGGTATGAAATTTAAATAAGGTACTGAGAAAGGCATTGCCAAGGAGATATATAAATAAATAACTAAAAGAAGTGAAGAAGTGAACTGTGTACAAATCTTGGGGGAAACTGTTTCAGGCAGAGGAAAATAGGCTAAAAGTCCTGAGGCTGGTGCTTGGCAGTCATGTTCAACAAGCTCCCAGGGGCCAGACTGACCGGAGGGAGTGAGCAGAGAGTGGTGGGATATCAGGTCTCAGAAGAAGCTGGATGGGCAGAACACGTGGAACCTGGTAGGCCCTTTGTGAGTACATCAAATATTGGGGACTTCGGATGAGAGGGATGATAGGTGCTTTTTTTTTTTTAAATTTTAATGAGATTGTTTGACATCTATGTGGAGAATAGACTGAAGGGTGGTGGTCATGGAATCAGGAAAACAGTAAGGAGGCAATGATAGAAATCCAAGAAAGAGACAATGCTGGTTTGGAACAGAGTGGTAGCAATGGAAGAGGTTTGAAGTAGTCAGATCACAAATACATTTTGAAGGTAAAACTCTGATGTTGTTCAAGGATAGAATGGGGAGCTAGAAAAAGTTCATGATGGTTCTTAAGATTTAGGGCTGGAACATTTGGAAGGATGATGTTTATCTACTTAAGGTGGGGAAAACAACAGAAAAGCAGGTTTTTAAGAGGTGGTTAAGACGAAGACAAGGAGTTCATTTTTGAGCTGTTCAGGTTAAGATGTCTATTTACAGTCAGCTATACAAATCTGGAGAGACTGGGGCTGGAAATAAAATTTGGGACTAATCTGCCTTAAGCAAGCTAAAAGTAGAAGACCATATGAAATCCACCAGAGGATAAATGTAGGTAGAAAAAAGAAGAGAAAAACTAAGGACTGAGTCCTAGAGCACAACACACAGAGAACAGAGAGGTGAGGAAGAAACAGCATGGTGAGAGTGTCCTGAATGGCCAAGTGATGAAAAAAAATGTTTTAACAAAAAAGCCAAGTAAGAAAGTGTTTCAAGAAAGAGTGGGTCATCAAGCAATTAAATGAGGACTGAGTAGTGTGGAGGTCATGAAATCTTTGTTAAAGACAAGTGGATTGGTGGAGATGACAGTAGGAGTGGGTTCAAGAATATGAGAGGAGAGGCTTCAGAGGTAAGGACTACTGGTATCTTCAAGGTGGTCGCCTGTAAAAAAGAAGACAAAAGAGGGATAGCCGTTAAGATGGGCAAGAGGGGAATGTTCAGGAAGGAGCAATAACAATACAACAGTAGAGAGGAAAAATTGAGGGGTATAAGAAGAAAAGCTTAGATATTTGGAGGCATGATAGGTTTGAAGTGTATATGTGATACTAAAATATTGCTGCTAGTGCAGTCTCATAAACAAGGACATAGAAACTCACTGAGGTTGTTGCTGACATTTACAATTTTATATCCTAAAGGTATTAGAAATAATCACTGCAAGCAAAACAAAGAATCAAGTCATGTTGGAGGTTTTGGAATATAAATGCATTGACATTATATATCAACTATAAGCTTAGTTGTTTAAATTTTTGAATAAGTATGTTTTCTATGATGTTTCAGAATCACATTTGCAATTCTCATCTCTCTCCACACTCCATGAATCTCTCCCACATGCAGAGCTTCCATTGACTTCAAAGAAAATATTTCACGTGGAAGCAATAGGACTGGGTTAAGAACTGAACCCAAAGAAAATGCAGATACGGCAAATATGTTGGGAGAGTTGGTTGACCATATAGTCAGTGGATATTTGCAAATGTATAGAGAGTCCATTATGGAAATGTATCCTTTCATAAACAAGTTGAAATTGTTACCTCAAATTTTACAAAAATGCATCCAGGCACTATTTATCTTTACAACAAGCCAATGTACCTGTGTCATTTTGATATAAAGCAAAAATAGAATCACATTCATTGCTTACTTGTTGAAACACATCAAGATCTTGAGACATCTAATATTTTTATAAAGAATAATTTTGCCAGCTGTCTCTATATATGCACAATCAGACATGCTTAAAATATTTTGACATTTAAGCCAGTTTAATTATTTAAAGGATTTTGACTTTTTGGCCCAGGACATGTTTATTCAACAAATATGTATTCCATTATTCCATTATTATTGAACACAAGGCAATTTACCAGAGACTAAGGGAACACATAAACAGTGGGACAGAGAGGTGGTTATGAATAGAGGAGTTCTGCCATACTAAGACATGTACGTGCACATTAATGTAAATATTATGTGAAAATACATGGAAGTTTGGGATTGGGAAAAGTAAAACAGTAGCTTATAACTTTTCTTTACTGACAATGACAGGTTTCTTTCTCTAAAGAAAAATTAAAACTTGGAAAGAACTAACAGGAGTTCTATAGTTCTTATCATTAAACTCACAACAATATACACCACTAAGGTGAAATTATCTTACAAAGAAGCAATCACTTTATTTTCAACATCCATTTTATAGTTTACACTTTCAATATATAAACTTCAGGTAATTTATGTAAAAGACACATGCCACTTAGAAGGCCAAGTAATAATTTTTTTTTTAAAAGTTAGCTTCTTATATCTATTAACAAATTGACTGTCAGATTTAAGAATAAAATGAAATTGTTTATGTACTCTATAATTTATTCCTCTTCCCCTTTCCCACTCTCTCTGACTCTCTCTCGTACCTTAGCTCTGTTGACTTGACTGCCAAGGTAATTTTTAAAAAATTAAACCATAGTACCATGGCTTCATACCAAAAATATATTGCTGTGCATTCAATTGCAATATTCCTCCTGAGGCCAAAACATTATTTTCACAAAGAATAATGCTATGCAAAATAACAGGAAACATACTGTGAATAATGTCTTACATATGAAACACTTGGTGCTGTTACCAAAACATTGGTTTTGTGTATGCAAATCTAAATAGCCATAAAGAAATGACAGCTTAACAGTTTAGGATATATTAAGTATATTTCAGTTTTGAGCACTTTAGCAATTGTTAGGGTTAATTTTCCTTGAGAAAAAAATTGCATGGTTAAACTTACAGGAAAATTAGAAAAGCTCATGGATTATAATTTTACCCAGAGTCAAAAATATTAAAAGGTGAACATTACTACACACATAATTTCTGATGTTCACTATTAGGTAGCATAAGGTCATTTATCTTAAAGTCAGCAAATTTCTCAAGATAAGGTTATAATATATAATGAGGACATGGGCAAAATATTCCATACAGGTGTGGAAAATGGTCTACAATATATTATTTTTTTTGCAATGATTTTCTTTGCTTGTTTTTATGAGTTTCACCAATGTTCACTCAGTTTTAATGTCTGTGCAGAAAAGAAAGAAATGACTAACTTTCCAAATTGTCATACTTTATTATTAAGCATTCCATAATTTTTCTTAGCTTCTCATTTTAAAAAATCAACTTATTGTGAATTTATAGCACCTTTAGTCAACTAAAAGAGTAAAAAAATTATATGCAGTTATACTTTTAGAATTCATACATATTTCTAGTAATATAAATTATGTAAAATAATAAAAATCCTGTCAAGATATTAGTAGTAATGAGTAAGTCTTTTGACAATGTAGAGGAGAAAAAGCCATGTTTAAGAGCCAGTCAGGTAATTCATTTCACTAAATAATATACTTCATTTATTTTCAGCATTTATATCTATAAGTTATTTTCAAAACAACACTAAATTAAACTAAACAGTAGGTAAATAAAAAAAAAACGTACCACCTACATCTTTGACAAATACACCTCCATGAAAACCTGCAGGGTCACATTAAATTTAAAATTCTAGATGTCCTGCAGGGCGCCTGAGTGGCTCAGATGGTTAAGCGTCTGTCTTCGGCTCAGGTCATGATCCCAGAGTCCTGGGATCGAGTCCCGCATCGGGCTCCCTGTTAGGCGGGGAGCCTGCTTCTCTCTCTGCCTCTGCCTCTCTCTCTCTCTCTGACTCTCATGAATAAATAAATAAAACATTAAAAATATATATATTTAAAAAAAATAAAATAAAATTCTAGACGTCTTGCATTATTATGCAGGAATGTGCCTATGCAGGGCGAGCTAGACTCTGGTTCCAGACCCTAGGCCCACAGTCTGCCTTTCTTTTTTTCCCACTCTGCACTGTGAGGGACCTTACGTTCCTCCTTATGAACACCATAGTCTGTGTGTTAAAGTGCTGTCCGCAACCCCAACCCAGAAGAACAACAACCCCTTGGCCATCACCAGTCCATGGTTATACCCATCAACACCTGTGGTGGGGTGGGTGACACATGTGAGGCAGTCTGCCCTCTGGAGGACAGATCTGCCAAATAGGCCCCAAAAGGATGGAAAATTCCAGGTCTGATAGACAACACAGTCCAGAAGAGGTGAGTGCACCATGGACTTCTGGCCCTTTGAAGTGGGGTATGACCAGAAGAAGGTCAAAACAGAGGCGGTCTCAAGCACAGAACTCAGAGTATTTGCCCTGTCTGTTCAGTTCTAAGCAAAAATGTTCACTGAATTTGAAAAACACATCAATATAGACGGAAGAGAGGAAGGGAGAGGAAGAGTTATAAGAATCAAATTGAGTAGAGAATTGATCTTATAGGGCTTCAAAACCAGTGGTCAGGAGTTTAAGTGTTATTTTTAGTAGCTGAGAAACCATTGGAGGGATTTTTGTTGTTCTGTTTTGCTTTAATTTTATTAAGTCTTTATTTTTTTAGAGCAGTGTAAGGTTCATAGCAAAATTGAGAAGAACGTACAGAGATTTCCCCTGTACTCCCTACCCCCACATACTGGTCTTCCTTGACTTACGATGGGTTATGTACAAAAAAACCCTATCATAAATTGGCAAATTGTACGTTGAAAATGCATCCTTTAAATTTTTTAAAAATATATATTTTTATTTATTTATTTAAGAGAGAGAGGGAGAGCATGAGCAGGGAGGAGGAGCAGAAGCAGGCTTCCCATTGAGCAGGGAGTCAGGATCCCAGGACCCTGGGATCATGACCTGAGCCAAAGGCAGCTGCTTAACCGACTGAACCACCCAGGTGCCTCTGAAAATGCATTTAATATACCTAACTTACCCAACATCATAGCTTAGCCTAGCCTGCCTTAAATGTGCTCAGAACACTTACATTAGCCTAAAGTTGGGCAAAGTCATCTAACACAAAGACTATTTTATAATAAAATGCTGAATATCTCATGTAACTTATTGAAGACTGTACTGGGTATAGAATGGTCGTAAATGTATCAGTAGTTCACCGTTGTGATCACGTGGCTGGCTGGGAGCCTTGGCTGGCTGCCGCTGTCCAGCATCATGAGAGATCATACTGCCTAGCCTGGGAAAAGATCCAAACTCAAAATTCGAAGTATGGTTTCTAGTAAATGTGTATCACTTTCTTACCATTGTAAAATCAAAAAATCATCTAAGTCGAGGACCATCCTATACATAGCCTCCCCATTATCAACATTCCTCACCAAATTGGTACATTTGTCACAATTGATGAACTTACATTGACCCATCATAATCGCCCAAACTCCATAGTTTACATCAGGGTTCACACTTGGTGTACATTCTATGGAATTGAGTAAATGTATAATGACATGTGTCCATCATTATGGTATCCCACAGAGTATTTTCACTGCCTTGGAAATCCTTTGTGTCTCACCTATTCATATCTCCTCTGTCCCCAACACTTGAAAACCACTGATTTTTTACTAACTCCATAGATTTGCCTTTTCCAGAATGTCATATACTTGAATCATAGAGTATATACTCTTTTAAGATCAGCTACTTCCACTTAATAATGTACATTTAAGGTTTCTTCATGTTTTTTCATGGCTTGGTAGTTCATGTCTTTCACTATTGAGCCCATTGTCTTGATGTTCCCCCTTTTTTTTTCTTTTTTAAATTTTATTTTATTATGTTTTGTTAATCCCCATACATTATATCATTAGTTTTTGATGTAGTGTTCCATGATTCATTGTTTGTGTATAACATCCAGTACTCCATTCAATATGTGCGCTCTTTAATACCCATCACCAGGCTAACCCATCCCCCCACCCCCCTCCCCTCTACAATCCTCAGTTTGTTTCTCAGAGTCCATAGTCTCTCATGGTTCATCTCCCCCTCCGATTCCCCCCCTTCATTCACCTACTAAGGAACATCTTAGTTGCTTCCAAGTTTGGCAATTATGAATAAAGATACTATAAACATCCCTGAGCAGGTTTTTGTGTAAATATAAGTTTTGATCTCCTTTGGGTAAATACCAAGGAGCATGGTTGCTAGATCATACACAAGTAGGCTTAGGCTTTTAAGAAGCCAAGAAACTGTCTTCCAAAGTGGCTGCAATGTATTTCATTCCTATCAGCAATGAAGAAAACATCCTGTTCCTGCACATCCTCACCAGCCTTTGGTGTTGTCAATGTTTGCATTTTGACAATTCTAACAGGTATATAAAGGTAAATCATTGAGTTCAACTATGTTCATACTGATTTTCTGCCTCCTGGATCTGCTCATTTCTAATAGAGTGGTGTTGAAGTCCTTCCAATAATGAAAGTGGATTAATCTATTTCTCCTTGCAGTTCTAATGGTTTTAGCCTCACATAGTTTGACACTGTTCTTAGATGCATACATATTAAGGTTGTTACGTTCTCTTTAAGAATAATCCCTTTATGATTATATAACACCCTTCTTTGCCACTTAAAACTTTTCCTGCTTTGAAGTCTGAAATTAATATATCTATTCCTGTTTTCTTTTGATAATGCTAACACAGTAAAATTTTCTTTATCCAATTACCTTTAATCTATATGTGTCTTTTATTTAAGTGGATTTCTTGTAGGCAATATGTAGTTATTAATTTTTTTATCCATTCTATCTCTGTCTTTTAATTGATACATTTAGATTATTGATATTTAGAGTGACTTATATATCTTTGGATTAATAGTACCATATTCCTTACTGTTTTCTATTTGTTGCCCTTTCTTTGTTTCTGTTTTTTCTTCCACTATTTTTCTGCCTATTGTAGTTTTAATTGAGCATTTTATATTATTCCTTCTTTTCTCCTTTTATAACATATTGGTGTTTATCAGCATATCAATTATACTTCTTTTTTCACTCTTTTGGGGAATGCTCTAGAGTTTGCAAAATGTCAGCTAATCCAAATTCATTTTTCATACTTTATAATAACAAAATAATCTCAATTCCTTTCCTGTTCCTTTTATTTTTTTATTTTTGTTTTTATTTTTTAAAAGATTCTATTTATTTATTTGAGAGAGAGAGACAGAGAGAGAGCACATGAGCAGGCACAGAGGGAGAGGGAGAAGCAGACCCCAGCTGAGCAGGGAGCCTGACCCCGAGATCATGACCTGAGCTGAAGGCAGACACTTAACCAACTGAGCCACCCAGGTTCCCCCTCCTATTCCTTTTATTATTGCTGTCATTTACTTCACTTTTAAATAAGCATTCATAAGCATATGTATATAAATAGATAGGTAGATCGATAAGCATATACAATTAAATGCATCATTAGTACTGTTTTGAATAAACTATTATTTGCTAGATAAATGAATAAGAAAAATTAAAACTATTTTACTTTCACTGATTCCTTCTTCACTGCCCTTTTTATTTTATGTAAATCTGAATTTTTGATCTATATAATTTTTCTTCTCTCTAAAAAACTTCTTTTAACATTTTTGCAAGGCAGGTCTCCTGGCAGCAAATTCCCTCAAATTTTGTATGCTTGATAAAGTCTATTTCTCTTTCAATTTCGAAGGATAATTTTGTAAGTATAGAATTCTAGGTTGGCGTTTGTTTTTTCTCTCAACACTTTTCTCCTCCTGATATTCCCATTATATATATTACATCTTTTGTATTTGTCGCACAGTTCTTGTATATTGACTTTTTCCTCTTTTATTCTTTTGCTTCGGTTTTCTTTTTCTTTCTTTTTTGCTTTTTTTGTTTTGTTTTTATTTTTTATTATTATGTTATGTTAATCACCATACATTACATCATTAGTTTTTGATGTAGTGTTCCATGATTCATTGTTTGCTTATAACACCCTGTGCTCCATGTAGAACGTGCCCTCTTTAATACCCATCACCGGGCTAACCCATCCCCCCAGCCCCCTCCCCTCTAGAACACTCAGTTTGTTTTTCAGAGTCCATAGTCTCTCATGGTTCATCTCCCCCTCCGATTTTCCCCCTTCGTTTTACCCTTCCTACTATCTTCTTCTTCTTCTTCTTTTTAACATATAATGTATTATTTGTTTCAGAGGTACAGATCTGTGATTCAACAGTCTTGCACAATTCACAGCGCTCACCATAGCACATACCCTCCCCAATGTCTATCACCCAGCCACCCCATCCCTCCCACCCCCCACCACCCCAGCAAACTTCAGTATGTTTCCTGAGATTAAAAATTCCTCATATCAGTGAGGTCATATGATACATGTCTTTCTCTGATTGACTTATTTCGCTCAGCATTTGCTTCAGTTTTCAGTGATTCTATTGATATGTCATCTAGTTCTGAGATTCTCTCTTCAGTTGTGTCCAGTCTACTAATATATCTATCAAAGTCATTATTTCTGTTACATGTTTTTGTTTTTAGTATTGCTATTCTGTTCTCTCTTAGGATTTCTCTTTGCTTACATTGCTTATCTTGTCTTGTATGCTGTCTACTTTATTCTCTAGAATCCTCGGTGTATTAATCATAATTGTTTTAAATTTCTCATATGATAATTTCAAGATCCCTGCCATGTCTGTTTCTGATGTTTGTTCTGTCTCTTCAACTTATATTTTTTTCTTTTTGGCATACCCTATAATTTTCTTTAAAAGTGGACATCAAGACTGGATAAAATTAACTGCTATAAACAGGTCTTAGTAATGTGGAGGTCAAGTTTGGGGGAAGGGGAAGGTCAAGTTTGGGGAAAGGGGAGCCATTCTATGGTTCTACGATTAGGTTTCAGTCTTTTAGGAAGCCTATGCCTCTGGACAGTGAACTTCACAAGAGTTTCTTTCTCTCTCTCTTTTTTTTTCCCCTCTCCCTAAAGGTGAAACACGATGGCTCCAACTAGCTAAAGTTGGTATTTTCCTTCTCCCAGGTCAGTTAACCTCTGATAAAATCAAATCAATTTAGGTTTGGTTAATTAGCTTCCCTTCAAGGCAGGCCTTATTAAGAAGAGAGTTCTACGGTGTGTTTCAAAATGGTTCTTTCCCTCTTCTTTAAAAACACAAAGGGATTTAACTTCAATATTTACTGTGGGAGCCTGGTTGAGCTCCTAGAGGTAAATTTCACAATATTGGGCAGAGGGTCCTTATGATTGGGTCCCCATAGGGTTTCTCACATTCAGAGTTGTCCACTTTGAGACTCTAGTAATTTGTTAGTAATAGTTTGGATTACCTTACACTAGCATTGGTTTGCACAGTGGTTTCTGCTTGTGAGTCTCTTTTTAGGTAAGCTGTGATGACTTGTAGTCACCTTTCTCTCCACTTGGGGGACAGTGGTTTGTCCTGTGTCCTCCTTTCTTTTATGGATTCAAGAAGAGTTGGTTTTTCAGTCTGCTCAGCCTGTACTTGTTCTTAGAATGCAGTTGTGATTTTTAAGCTCCTTACATGTAGAACCAGAAACCATTGGAGAATTTTGAAGAGAGAAGAGACATGTGCTCTTTTTATGATCTAAAAGATCTGACTGCAAGGGTCCCTGGGTGGCTCAGCGGTTAACAACCAACTCTTGGTTTTGGCTCAGGTCATGATCTCATGGTTGTGAGATGGAGCCCTACATTGGGCTCCCTCCTTGCGGGGGGAGTCTTCCTGAAGATTTTCTCCCTCTGCACCACCACCTACACACTCTCTTTCTCTCTATCTCAAATAAATACATAAATCTTTTTAAAAAATTAAAAAAAATTAAAGATCTCACTGCTTTTTGAGAATATCTAGTTGGCCACTATAACAAAGACAGGGAGACCAGTAAAAAGACTACTACCTCACTAAGGAAAAATAATGTAGCTTGGACAAGAATTAACCAGTATAAGTGATAAGAACTATTGCATTTTGGATCCATTTTGAAAGTAGAGATAATAGGATTTGCAGATGATATGCCCTACAAGGGAGAAAAAAAAAATCAGTGATGGTCATAAGGTTTTTGGCTTCAGTAACTGAGCTAATAGTGATGCCATTTGCTGAAGTGGAGAAAGGGGTAGGAAGAGAAAATCATGATATTGAAGACATGTTAAATTTGAGACTTTATTAAACATCCTAGTAGAAATACATTGAACACTTAGTTGGATATATTTGGCCAAAGCTCAGGGGAGAAGTGGGAGAAAATATGAAAATTACCAAATGAAGGTGGAGAAGGCATAGGTGGAGGTAGAATAAAATCCAAGTAAATATAATGTTCTAGAAGTCATGCAAAAAAGAGTTTTGAGGCAGAAAATGTGATCAATTTCATCAATTGCTTCTGCAGAGTGGAGTAAAATGAATACTGAGACTTAAATATTGGATTTGGCAAGACAGACGTTGTTGTTGGCAACAATGACAAGAGTGGTTTCAGTGGTTGAGAAGAGAGTAGGAGGTAGAAAAGTGAGCATTTCAGCTAAAGTGATACATTAATCCATATCAACATCCATATTGTGAGTGAGTTACCATTTCCTTTCTCCCCCACAAACATTCTTTGCTTTGTGGTATCAAAACCACATGGTTGTCTTAGAGATGATTATTCCCTTGCCTGTATGTCTCCCTCTGCACATTTCTTGGAGCATGTTGCTTTATGCACCAGAGACTGGAGTTTAACAAAATACAGTATTTTTACTCATATATTTCTCCTTTTCTCTTCTCTCTTCTCACCTGTCTTCCCTCTCCTTACCATCCTCTTCCATTTTATTCCTCTTTCCCTTTCTTCCTCCCTCCTTTCTTTTCTTTCTTTCTTTCTTCCTTCCTTCCTCCTTCCTTCCTTCCTTCCTTCCTTCCTTTCTTTCTTTCTTTCTTTCTTTCTTTCTTTCTTTCTTTCTTTCTTTCTTTCGTTCTTTCTTTCTTTCTTTCTTTCTTTCTTCTTTTTTTTCTTTCATCTCTAGGATAAACACAGGTGTTAAGGGCAATTGTATTTAACAGAATCTAAGCCATAGTCAGGGCACTATTTTTTGCACTTACAGCTACAACTTTATTATTGAACTAAACCATCATTCTATCTTCTTTGAAGATGCTTTCCTTTCTGAGAAGCATCTCATCACCCATTCTGGATGGACTCCTGCTAGATCACTTCTACATTTCTTTGTCAATGCCTGAATTTGCTTGAATGAACATTTGAAGTAGACGTTAGAAGTCTATGACTAAAACTAAAATCCATCGAACACACTCACTCTCTTAACATTTTATTATCCTTTTGATGTCCATAGGTTCATTAGTGATAGATCCTCCTTTTTTAGAACATTAGTAATTAGAGTTTCCTCTCTCTCTCTTTTTTTTTTGTTAGCCTGTTTAGAAAGTTGTTTTACTTATCTTTTCAAAGAACAAGCTTTTGTTATTTTTCCTATTGTTACCCTTTTTCGATTTCATTGATTTCTGCTCTAACTTTTAGTATTTATTTCCTTCTGCTTGCTTTAGGCTTATATTACTCTCCTTATTCTAGTTTCCTAAGATAGAAGCTTAAGTTTTGGTTTTAGATGATTTAATCTTTACTAATATATGTATTTAATGCTTTAAATTCCCTTCTAAGCACTGCTTTTACTGCATTCCATAAATTTTAATCTTGCATTTTAATTTTTATTTAATTCAATATAATTTTTAACTTTTCTTAAGACTTCTTTGATTTGGGGCACCTGGGTAGCTCAGTTAAGTGTCTGCCTTCATCTCAGGTCATGATCTCAGGGTCCTGGGATTGAGTCCTACCTCGGCCTCCCTGCTCAGTGAGAAGCCTGCTTCTTCCTCTCCCTCTGCAGCTCCCCGTGCTTGTGCTCTTTCACTCTCTCTATCTGTCAAATAAATAAATAAAATCTTAAAAAAAAAGAATGCTTTTTAAAAAAAAAGACTTCTTTGATTCATGAATATTTAAAATTGTGGTGTTTGGGGGCGCCTGGGTGGCTCAGTTGGTTAGGCGACTGCCTTCGGCTAGGGTCATGATCCTGGAGTCCCTGGATCGAGTCCCGCATTGGGCTCCCTGCTCGGCGGGGAGTCTGCTTCTCCCTCTGACCCTCCCCCCTCTCATGTGCTTGCTCTCTCTCATTCTCTCTCTCTCAAATAAATAAATAAAAAATCTTTAAAATAAATAAATAAATAAATAAATAAATAAATAAAATAAAATTGTGGTGTTTGATTTCCAAATCTTTGCTTTATTGATTTGTAGTTTCATTACATTGTGGTTTAAGAACATACTTTATATGATTTCTATTCTTTTAAATTTGTTCAGGTGTGTTTTATATCCAAGATGATCTATCTTGGTAATGACACCATATGAGCTTAAGAAGAATATGCATTCTACTAGTGCTAGATGGAGTATTTTGTAAAGGTCAATTAGATCAAGTTAATTGCATTGTCAAAAAACAGTATACTTACTGATAGTCTGCTTACTTGATCTATAATTACTGAAAGGGAGTGTTGAAGTCTCAAACTATAATAATGGATTTGTTTCTCTTTAGTTTTAGCAGTTTTTGGATCATATTTTGACACCCAATAGTTAAGTGCGAACACATTTAGGAGTGTCATATTTTGGAGGATTGACCTCTTTATCATTTAGGTAAAGTATTAACTTATCCCTGATAATTTCTTTTTTCTGCAGTCTGTCCTAAATTAATATGGCTACTCCAGCTTTTTTTTTTTTTAAGATTTTATTTATTTATTTGACAGAGAGAGACACAGTGAGAGAGGGAACACAAGCAGGGGGAGTGGGAAAGGGAGAAGCAGGCTTTCCCCTGAGCAGGGAGCCCGATGTGGGGCTCGATCCCAGGACCCTGGGATCATGACCAGAGCTGAAGGCAGACAATTAATGACTGAGACACCCAGACACCCTCCAGATTTTTTTCATTAGTTTTAGCATGATCTTTATCCATCCTTTACTTTTAATCTATCAGTTCTTAAAGTAGATTTCTTAAGACTATATGTTTTGTTTTATTTCTGTTCTTTTTGTAGATTCTTTTTATCTATTTTATGTCTTAATATTTTTAAATTGTCATGGATAATACATATTTAAAGTGATTATTGATAAGTTGGATTAATATCAACCAGGTTTGCAACTATTTACTTTTCATTGTGGTATTTTTTGTTTCCTTTTTTCCTTCTTTTGTGTTTTTAATTGATCATTTTACATGGCTACTTTTCATCTTCTTTCCTACTATAGCAAATATATTTTAGTGTTTGCTTTAGAGTTTCCATATACATTTTTAAGTACTATAAGTCCTTCTCCAGGTAATAGTATACCTCCTCACGTGTAGTGTAGGGACCTTATAATAGAGTATTCACAATTACTTTCTTCCATCCTTATGACATTGCTGTTATTCATTTCACTTATCCATATGCTGTATTTTAGACCAATTAAGAAGAAATAAATTTTAGTTTAGTTTTATTTATTTTTTTCCAACACTATTTCTTTCTTTATGTAGATCTGAGTTTTTGAACTACTTTATTTTCTTTCTCCCTGAAGAACTCCTTTTTACATTTCTTGCAAGGCAGGTCTATTGTTAACAAAGTTCCTATTTTGTGTGAAAAAACCTTTATTTCTCCTTTCCTTTTAAAGGATTATTTCATTTAATCCTTTCACTTAAAGAAATCTAGGTTTTCTTTTTGAACACATTAACTATTTCAGTTTGCTCTATTCTTGCTCTCATGTCTACTGATGAGAAGTCTGCCATAATTCCTATTCTTTTTCCTCTATATGCTAACATTCCCTCCCTACCCCAGATTATTTCAAGATTTTCTTTTTGTCTTTGGATTTCTGAAGATTGGATATATATGCCAAACATAATTATTTTGGATATTTACCCTGATTTGTGTTCTTTTAGTTTCCTGAATCTGTGGGTTTCTATCTGTGATTAATTTTGAAAAGTTCTTACACATAAATTGTATCTTTCTGAATTACTTCACTGTTGTTGGATATTTTCTTTTGTTTTTTTCTTAATCCATTATTTTTCCATGATAACCTGACTAGGAATTGGGTTGTATTTAATTTTCACTGTAGCTGTAGGTACTAGGCTTTCATTTCCTATAGTGTTTTTGTTTTTGTCCCTGCTCTTGAGCTTGGGTTTGCTACAATATAGCAAAAAATATAAATATATTGCAAGTCTCAAAACAGAGATAAAACTGGTCAGTGCCAGAAATGAAGAGGAATTTGAACATAGAAAAGTGAGAGTGAGTTGATGCCAAAAAAATACCTGGAAATTGTCTGACCAGATATGTCCACATCTGAACTTCTAACACTTGGATAAGGCCAAAGGCAGAGACTCATGTATTACAATAGTAAGAAAATGAGCTCCTCTTACACATATGTGTCTCAAAGCTTTTTAGGTTGTAATCTATCTTTTTATACTAGAGTCCTGTTGGGGTGGTAGTTCGGTGTGGGGAGGAGGAATGATCTAGAATCTTAAAATTAAATGTCAGTGTTTCAGTGAGCCTGTGTGTACATACGTTGGCATTCACAAATATTTCTCTGGTGGTATGGCATTCCCACTGCTCTTTCCTGAGACAGGAAGGCAAGTGTGACTGGAGTGACAGCAGGGCTAACCTAAGTGAGGTTAAAACTCTGGTATAGATTTTTTCTTGGAGAGTTGGCTTTTCTGATGGAGAATGCTCTGGTTCTATTTCATAGTGATTAGTATTTGTTCTCAGCTAAAGCCTCTAGGAGACCTTTCTTGGGTCTTCCTTCTAAGAACTTGATGGGGTTAGTGTAGGCAAACCCCACAGGAGTGTACAGATCTCTATTAGACTCCAGCCTCCATGACTTTCTCACTCTTCTGCTAGTCCATACTCAGCCTCCACCAATTTGTCAGTTGATCTGACAAAATTAATTAAATTTAATTAAAATTAAATGCTCTTATCTGTCTATGACTCCAGTGGCTTCTGCTCCAGGTGTGTAGGACCCAGTTGTGACTCTCTGGATCCACATGTCTCTATGAATTTTGGGGTGGCAGTTTGCCCCACAACTTCAGTTTTCTGATGGGTCCAAGAAAATTCCTTGCTTTTCAGTTAGTCTACTTTGTCTTATTGTAAGGATGGTAGTTATGACTTCAAAGCTCTTTATGTGTCAAAGCTGATACTGGAAGTTATCACTAACACTTTAAGTTTTGTAAAATATCAAAGTAAAAGTTATTTGGGGAGATAAAACGTTGGGATAGGTTTTATTCAAAATTATTAGCCTTGGTTCTACTACCTGTGTATTTTCACTATTTTCAAATAAGTATTATGAAAGATTGTTTATACTTTATTAACTCCTTCTGGTCATAAGTTAAATAAATGTGACCATATCATATCATATCTAAGTTGGCATTTTTCAGCTCTCATATAGCTCAGTAGGCCATATTCTAACTCTGTATGCATAAATGAACTCTATATTGTATTCTTCAAATGGTGAAGAAGTTCAGGTACAAGGTATTAAGTAGAAAATTATGTCAAACTAAAAGTAAGTGATGATATACTGTTGCCCCAAGAAATCTCACAGAGTTGGAATTTCCTGTCTATTTGTGTAGTTTATATAATTCTTTTAACTGCAAATTCTGGTTTCTAACTGAAGTCTATTCCTGTGTTTATTTATGATATCCATTCATTAGATTTATAAATGTATAGCTGTTGCATAACTCTTTAGGTATGTGCACATAAAACAAATGAAAACAAATGCTTTCATTAACACAGCTGCTCTATAATATTTAGTTCAAATAATTCTATATTGGCTTCCCACAGGCAAGAGACTTGGGAAAGAAAAAGGAAGGGAGTATTAAAACACAAAAATATTCCTTCTTTTATTCAAGAAACCCAAAGTAGGAGAACTGATATTTGTGCTCTAAAAGCACATAGAGAATAAATACATGAAGACATAAATGGCATAAATGTTAACACAAATCATCACTTTTATAGTACCACCCAAACACATGCTGTAGTCCTTTTGGGAGTTCCAGGGTTCTAAAAAAAGGGCATTTTTAAAGAGACAATGAACTGTACCTTTGCAAAATATGCTTCAGGTTTGTTTTAAGACATTGTGAAAATTCAGAAATTTCAATGCAAAAGGAAAACATTTTAGGTCACTAAGAGAAAAAAGTTTTTGAGAACGTATCATTTCATTCCCATTCAAGAAAGATTAAGCCAAATTCATATATTAACTGCATTGTGTCTAGCTCCTGGCCTAAGATAGGATTTTTTTTTTTTTTTTAACTTACAACTGTCTAGCCAGGATGCATGATTAGTGGAAGACAAGGAGGGGAGGGATTGGCAGAAAGTTTGCCTATAACTCACATTCCAACATATGAAGATAGAAATCCTGGATGGAATGTGACAAAGAAAAAGGGAAATATATTGC
This sequence comes from Halichoerus grypus, assembly GCF_964656455.1. Lineage (NCBI taxonomy): Eukaryota > Metazoa > Chordata > Mammalia > Carnivora > Phocidae > Halichoerus > Halichoerus grypus. The sequence goes on from NC_135716.1 coordinate 54,983,037, forward strand.
TGGTCTCAAAACAAAAAGATGAAACTGGCAAGTGCCACAAATAAGGGGGAGCATAAACATAAAGTAATGAGAGTAAGTTGAAGCCAAACAGCCCATAGGTCATATATGACCAAATATGTCTATATTTGGACTTTTAATGCCCAGACAAAGCCGAAAGTAGAATCCTATGTATCATAATAGGCTGGTCTTGAGCTCTCTACATGAAACCAGGAACTAGAAGGGAGCTATCTTATCCACAAAGTTTTTGCTCACTATAATAGTTCCTAGGGCTGCCATAACAAATTATCATAAAATTGATGGCTTAAAACAATACATATTTATTCTCTAATAGTTAAAAATCCTAGAAGTCCAAAATAAAGATGTCAGCAGAGCCCTAACCCCTCCAAAATCTCTAGTAAAAAGACCCTCTCTGTCTTCTTCCTTGCTTCTGGACACTCCTGGTAATCCTCACATGTCTGGCCTTGTGGCTCCATCTCTAATCAGTGCATCCACCTTCACAGGACCTCCCCTTAACTTTGCATTCTCTGCTTTTCTCATAAGGATATCAGTCATTGGATTTAAGATCTACCCTAACTACATCTGCAAAAACTTTAGTTCCAAATAAAGTCACATTCCAAGGTTCTAAATTCTTGAGGGACAGTATTTAACCCATAGTACTCATGATGTCAAGAATGTGGCATTGAAGTGGGGCACTCACCCTGGCTAGGGTTTCACATAGAGTTAGCAATGTGAAATTATAAAGTCTGTCAAGTCTACCCTGGTACCTGAATTTACATCACCTTATAGTGTAGAACATCAATTCTAGATAGTTACATAAAGTATTATCCAGGTTAAAAAACCCATAGCAACTTGTCAATATAAGAAAATTCCCCCCCCCAAAAAAGAAAGTTTTCCACAATTCTTGGCCCATAAATGATCCCCAAATAATTTGAATTTGTTCTATTGATCATCTCTAAAGCTTTACAAGATGCTAGATCAACTTAATTTGTCTTTACATATTTCATTATTAGCTTCTTATGTCTAATTGTGTATAGAAGACAAAGGGTATGAATGGTGGACGAGAAGTGAATTTATTTTGATTCAAAATCTACTTTTGACAATAACCAGCTAATTGACCTCATGGAACCTGTTTCCTCACCAATAGATTGAGGATTACCATAAATCTTCTGCTTACAATGCAGATTATTGTGAGGACAACATTAAACAGTGAATTTGAAAGCATGTTGAAAACTGGAAGATACTATGCAGATAAATGCAAGGGATTAAGGGCTTCGGAAAATGTCTGTCATGTGTACAGAATAAGTCTGTGTAGCCAATGTTTGAAAGTTAATAGAGCCAAAAATGATTGAAGTCTCAGTAGAAAAATCCTAAAAGTGGCCAAAGATTTTCTTAAAAGAACAGAAATTTTTAATCAAGTTCTTCTACCTAAATTGCATGATTTTAAATGGTGAAAGTGAAATTAGAAAAATTAATTAAAAAAGCCAAGCATGTTCTTCATAAGGTGAGCAAAATAGGTTCAACTATCACTAAGCTTCAGACTATGCTAAAAGATTTTATGTCCAGGTTTATCCTTAGGTTTGAGGCTAAGTCTGAAATGACTTTCCTCTGCTGACTTCCTAGGTAGATTCACTGACATGTCCTGTAGGTCACACTTAGCAAAAGACAACATTAAGATCCTAACAGTAAAGAAAAAGGCTGCTCCTGAGCTCAGTTTGCAGAGTTTGCTCTGGGCAGCAAAGCATTGCCCACTGTGACCCACACACTATAATAGCACTATTAGAATCTTATTTTTCTTACTGACATTAAAAAGCAAATTAGTAGATTTCTCCTGTGCAGTGCAACCTTATTTTGCTGTTAATACTATCTTGGCTGCAAAGGGCTATGGAAGTCTAATAAGTGAAAAGAGTGGCTTTCTAATACTGGAAAAATCCTATGCTAATTTTATTTCCACAATGCTGAGGCCAAATCAACCAGAGACTGACTTTTACTACCAGGACTGTAGCTCTCAGTTCCTGGTTAAGGCAGACTACTAATTCCTTATTCATTCTCTCCAATAAAGGGTAGATCCAACAGAAAGCCTTTCAAAAACAATTGGAATAAAATATATCTTTTGTTGCATCTTTCTTACATCTTAATGCAGTAAATGACACAAACTTTAACATATAAAAACACATGTATACTGGTGCTCACAATTCTTCTGTCCAGCCTGTAATTCATCAGGCAAGATTGCCTCCTCTATTGTGTACACATTAGTGAAATTAAGTACGCTGGACTAATTCACTTCAGGAAACTTCTATGGTGTCATATTGTTGGAACACTTAACAGCTCCATCACTGATCCAAAGTAAAAAGGCAAATTCCCAACAGAAAACATTTCCAACTCAGGTCCCTTTTACTAACTTCCAATCTAGATCTTCTCTGGTCTGCTTTCCCCATTTTTCATCCCATTGCTTTGTATTTTTCCATCTTCCAAACTCCTCCCTATGGACAAATCTACTTGTCTTTGATGTTGAATCACTCTGGAATTTATCTCCTATATCTTCCTCCTCTTGTTCCTGTATTTTACACAGAAGATTAGTCCCACACAATCCAGAAAACAAGCCTGAGTACCAGGAAGGAAAGCTAAAGCTGAACTGGAAACTTCCATTCCTTTTCTTCTGATAAGAAAATTGCTATGTGCCAGGCATGTAACAGGCTTAAAGATCAAAGTGTTGGAAAGATAATTTTGGCTTTCAAAGGCTTTCAGCAATGGGCAGGTGATCGCAGGAGATATCTGAAAATATACAACTCGAACACAGGACAGGAAGTGATATAGGTAGTGTTTTCTGAGATCTATGAGAAGAAAGATGATAAAATATTAATTTTGTTCAGATAAGTGATAAGGTGATAAGCTGTATAAATAAGATGAACCTTTTTTTAAACAATGTGTAGGGACCCATGGCTGACAGGCTATAAGTTCAGATTAAGGTATCTTAAAAGTATAACATCGGGCACCTGGGTGGCTCAGTCGTTAAAAGTATAGCATCATCACATGAAACAGATAGAAACAGGTTTTGTAAGAAAAAAAGAAAGGAATATACGATCACTACCATGACCCAGAATAGTGTTTCTTTAATGCACAATTAGAAAAGAAAAATGATAATTCAAAACCAAATATGCAGCTTATGCCTACCCTAGTAGTGTGTAGTACAGTGGATTGGGGAAGTGATTTTAGAAATTTCTGTGCTATCTTCAAAAGTCTGTAATATTTATTGCTCACCTGTACTATTTTTTTTTTTGAGTTGTATTCACTTTTACTTAGCCTAGCCCTAAGCAGTACTCACTGTGAAATCATGAATTTCAGGTGCTATTAAAATAAATGTACAAGTACTAAAATACATTATAAGTGTTACTGATAACCCAACTATAAATAGTCTTGCGTTCTTTGTAACTCAGATCACAGTTTGGGAGATGGTAGGTGGTCTATAAGTCTACAAAGCCCCCAACTGTAGATATACAACATTTCACTCCTATAGAAGCTACCATTTTTGTCATCTTAATCTTTTATTCAAGGGGTACTTATTGTTAAGAACTTAAGTCTGAATATTGGATAATTGCTTATCATTTCTGTGACTTAGCAATCTACTTAGCCTCTGCGTCTCCATATTCTCCTCTGTAAATAGGAAAATGATCTCTACCTTTAAAAGTTATTTTTAAGGTTGAGTGAAGCAATGTACTCAAAGCCTTTGGCACGGTCGTTGGCACACGCTAAGCAAACCATAAGCTGTGGGTGTTTGTATTATATTTGCATTATCTAACAAAGTGAGAGAACTACCTCCAGAAATAATCTATTGAATTTCATTTGGATTACCAGGAAATCATTTTCTTACACTTTCCTATTTATTGATTAGTTTGAAGCAGGATAAGAGAGTGCTTTTGGCATATGTAAATTCATGAAAATTGTGAAGGTTACCAAAAAAATTCATGACCATAATCTTCTCCAAGTAGCAGGGAATCAAATCACAGAAGGATAAAAGAATACAATGGCAGCCTAAGATTATTTCTTTTTTTAAAAAAAATAAGATTTATTTATTTATTTATTTGCGGGAGAGAGAGAACATGAGAGAGGGGCAGAAAGAAAGGGAGAAGCAGAGCCAAACAGATGGATGTGGGACTTGATCCCAGGACTCTGGGATCATGACGTTGAGCTGAGGGCAGACGCTTAAACCAACTGAGCCACCCAGGCGCCCCCAAGATGATTTTATGTAGTAGTTGCAATGAAATGACCATTAACTATGTCCCTAATGTGTATAGTGTCTCACTTAATTCTCTCAATTTTACACATCAGGCGAGTAAGTAGATGAGGAAATGGAGGCTCTAAGGGTTTAAGTAACTTGCCAAAATTAAAGGCACAAAGCAGACAGATGACAGGAATCAGGTTAATCTGAACACAATGCATATGTTCTTTATGCTTTATCCAAGTAGACATTGGTGGCTGCTGTCATTCTTCTAAGGAGATATGGGTCTCACAAAAAAGGGAGGAGAGTACTAAAAGCAAACTTTGTTTCCTAGAGAGTTTTATTCAGGGACATTATAGAGTAAAATTTCAACTAATATATCCTATTAGAAAGAAAGGAAAAGCAGAGAGAATTTGTGATGAGCAGAGAAACCTATCAGGAAAAATGAATCTCTTTTTCCTTGCACATACTTTCAAAGCCGTCCTACAGGCATGTCAACTGCAATGGAATGATTAGGGTAAGAGCTGCAACATTAAATACAACACGATGGCGAGATTAATCTTAGGTATTTAATGAAATACCATCTCCTCTTTGAACCAAAGTCTGACAACTTGGTGACAGTACAGATCTCTTCATAGGCCATTTAATTAAGAACTAACTTTATAGTAGAAACCTATTTTGGTCACCAAATAAAATTGTTGTTTAAATCAAGATGTTTTCATGGCAGCTTCTTGAAGTCAAAGATATCTCTTGCCATACTTGAAAATAATCTTTAGTCATTTTTAGATTAGGTTATGATCCACGTACCACCAATTTCTCATTCTAAACTTCCATGATTACCTTTCTTAAATTTTAAGTATTTAAAATGCTTATCTCCACTGACAAAAAAAATGTGTTTTTTTTGTTGGTTTTTTTTTTTTTTAATAATATACAGGCAAATGCTATTACATAACATCTAGTGTTTGTTTACATTATTCAAATCAGCCATATTTGTTCTCATAAAAATTTAAGTAATTATGTATTCAATCAGATTATGAGGCACGCAGAGTTTTATAAGAATAGAAAGAAGATGAGGCTAGAGAGTGTTAATTTGTTTGGCATTGGGTTTCTTTTCTTTGGATTCTCTGAGAGATGCTTGACCCATGCTCTCTAAAGCAATAAAAGTTTCCATTCACATTTTATGTAATTATATTTGATCATTTCCTCTCTGACTATAGTTTTTGGAAATATTTGAGAAAAATTAAAGCCATCTATACCTACTATAATTTCACTCCAGCAGGAAGCTGGGGTGAGCAGGAAAGAAGAAAGAGGGAAACAATATTTATGACATATACATTATAATTATATTATGTTACAGCTATTGGAAGATGAAATGCAGTCTAATTACCTCTTATTCTCATTATCTATAGGTCAGATCTTGTCTACCTATGAGACATATCAGTTTTATACTGATAATATTTTCATACCAATAAGTTTATGTTTTTAAATAAGTCACAGGGATAAAAGGTGCAGCACAGGGAATGCAGTCAATGGTATTGTAAGAGCGTTGTATGGTGACAGATGGCAGCGACACTTGGGGAGCAGAGCATAACATGGAGAGTAGTCGAATTGCTATGTTGTACACAAAAAATAATTTCATTTTTTAGTACATTTGGAAAACCTTATGTGTACATCTTATTTAAAGTCTTTAAAGCCTTTTATAGTTGTTATCTCATTTTGGTCCTCACCTATCTCTGAAGAAAGTACGGGAATCAATATGCTATTAATTTGTAAATACAAAAAATGAAACCCCAAGAAGCTACAGGTCTGGTTGAATTGGTGCAGTTGGTGTGACAGGACCTCTGTTAGAGGAGAGACCCTCTCAGACCTTGAAGATAAACCCTGCTCTCAACATTTGAAATCCATTTTTTAAAACAACAAATAAACTTCATATAATATATTTGATTTTTCACAGAAATCTGTAGACCATAAAATTTCCTTTACAAAGAATTTTATTCTAAGCAGATAAATCACTTGTAGATGCTATTTTCCTCAGCTTGAAAAACTATATTCCCACCAAATATAAAGCAGAGGAGTATATATATTGTTCCCATTTCAAAGGAAACAAACCAATTACCTAAAGTGTCAAAAAGCAAGTGCAGAATCTCAAATCACTTTGCATTTTGCTTTCAGCTCTTTTAAAATCCTCCCTTCAGAATTGTTGAATTTTTAAGCTATTAATATTTTATGTTATAAAGAAATAATTATCCCTTTATTTATAATTATTTTAAATATTCTATCTACTCAGCATCATTAAATTGTAAACCTTTTAGCACTAGGAACCTATTTTAATGTTGAAACATCTGTTATTATGTCCAAATCTTCTAAAGCGCTACCCATACATTATACTAATGTAAAAATAATAATTTTTTAATGAGTAAGATCTACCATGTGCTATCCCCCCTTTTAATGTTTAACAAGCATACAGACATTTTAATAGATCATATTTTTTCACTGACTTGTTTGAAATTAACCACAAAATTTTTCAATAGTAGCTAACCCAGCAAGAGTAGCCTAGATTAGCAGACCAGATGAAGAATAATATCCAATCCATATTCAGTGTGTAAATGGTGAATTCAGTGATTACTACTTTCTCATTAAGAATAAGTTCAATTATGCCACAGAACACTATTTGGTTTAATGAGGAATTAAAATGAATGGAATTAGATTTAGACTAGAATCTCATGAGCATTAATAGAGTGATTAAAGTGGGTGTAAAAATTTTTATTTTTTATTTATTTCTCATTCTAATCAAGATGCTTAAGATGGTTAAGTCATATAAATCATTTTTTAACTGAAGTTGCCATTTGCATCAATTTATTTTTCTCTTTGACTCATAAGATATGTGTATTAAGATATTTAGATTAATTTTCACTGTTAAAACATTACATTGTTTTTTAATTTGCTAATTAAAAGAACACTAGAACTAATATAATAATTGTTAGCATTTACTGGATGCTTATTATTTTTCAGAAAATGTGTTAAATACTTTCATATATCATCCCTTGGGAACCCTCCCAACCATGCTATGAAGTAAGCATTCCCATTATATTTACAGGAAAATTACCTTTATGAGCTTAAATGACTTACACAAAGTCACAGGGTGTGGTCAGCAGAATTTTAATATGACCTCCAAGATCCCCATCCCTTGGTGTACATGTACTGCATAATCCCTGGATCTGTGAATATGATGGATTTCATTCCTAGGATTAGGTTGTCATTTGGCACAGATCATTTTAATAAAGGGAGATTATCTTCAGTGGGACTGACCTAATCAGGTAAGCCCTGAAAAAGGACTGATGTATTACTGAAGCCAGTGATTCAGTCAGAGAGACTAAAAGCATAATGGGGGTTTGATAGGAACGAAAGTCTTCTTTTTTGTCTTTTAAGATAGAGAGGGTCATGTAGCAAGGATCTTATAGTGGCCTCAGTGAACTAAGAATAACCCAAACTAGATAACCAGCAAGTACACAGGGACTTCAGCCCTACAACCATTAAGGAACCAAATTTTGCCAAAAACCTGAACTAAATTTGAAAGTGGATTTATCCTAAGAGCCTCCAGACAAAAACTAGGTACAACCAACACCTTGATGTCAGGCTGAAAAGGAACTGAACAGAGAAGACAGTCATGCCGTGCCTGGACTTCTGATCTACAGAACTGTGAGCTAACTCTAACTGTATGTTACTTCAAGCCACTATGTGTGTGGTAATTTGTTACACAGCAAAGAAAAACAATACACAGGATGTCAGAATCTACATACAGGAGACATGATTATATTGCCTCTACCCCTCCTTCCTATTTCTCCAAACAGTCTAGACGCTCCTTCATGGAAACATAGATTTATTTATTGCTCTTGATTGAGCATGTCTTTCCACACCCTGTGTGAATCAGCTTGACTTAATGGAAAGGGAACTGGATTTGGAGATGATAATATTTATCTCACACATTAAATAAATGATTCTGTTTATTCGTTTAGAAGTGTCTTGAACAATCTAGCATATAGCAAGAGTTCAGAAGATTTAGTTTGCCATCCTGCTCATAATTAGTACTCAAATGATAAAACATGAAAGTTACCAAAAGTATAGTATATCTATACCAGTTATACATTGAAAAGTTGCTTCCATTTCTAATGTGTCTCTTGGCTTAATGTAGTTTTCAATGGAGGCAAAAATTCTACTTATTATCCAAAGTTTGCTAGATTTACGAGTATTTCCCTGATCTCCCAGATGGAAGTGGAAACTTTTTAATAGATTCCAGTTTTATCTTATAAATTGCATATATACATGCATGTTATTTTCCATAAGCAAGTTTAACGACTTATACATGTTCATATTGCAAGTTCTCAGTATAGGAGTACATGTGTAAGATATGTAGTAAATATTTGCCAAATGAATTTTTAAAATCTTCTAAAAAAGATAGACAACTCAGAATGTACAAAGATAAGGTAAAAGATTTCTGTTGAAGAAGATTTCTGCTTGATAAATCTTGGTATATAGGCATTTAGAAAAACATATCAAATACATTATTTAACATTCCTCTCACTGAACATCAAGAGAATAATTATTTTGTTCAACAGATGAGGCATTGGTGTGTAGATAAAATGTGTAGGGATTACTTTCAAGTCTTTATTTTAGGGAAATTAAGAAATGGAGATTGGAAAATGTGTTTTTCTAAAAAATACCTACTCAAGCCTTATGACATATTGGCACACATGGCAAGATTTCATCCTTTTTATGGCAGAATAATATTCCATTATATACACACTGCATCTTCTTTATTCATTTACGCACTGATTTACACTTAGGTTGTGGCCATATCTTGGCTATGGTAAATAATGCTGAAATAAACATGGGGGTGTATATATCTATTTGAATTAGTATTTTTTTTTTTCAGATAAACACCCAGAAATGGAACTGCTGAATCATATGGAAGTTCTATTTTTAATGTTTTGAGGAGCCTTCAGTGTTTTCTATGGTGGTTGCATCAATTTATAGTCTCACCTCAGTACACAAGGGTTCCCTTTTCTCAACATCCTTGACAACACTTATTATTTCTTATCTTTTTGATAATAGTCATTCTAAAAGGTGTGAGGTGATATCTCATTGTGGTTTTGATTTGCGTTTTCCTGATGATTAATGATGTTGAGTATCTTTTCATGTCCCTGTTGGACCTCTGTAAATCTTTACTAAAATGTCTATTCAGATTTTCTGCCCATTTTCAAATCAGTTTTCCTTTCCTTCCCTTCCTCTTTCCTTTCCTTTCCTTCCTTTTCCTTTTCTTTTCTGGCTATTGCATTGGATGAGTTCTTTGTATATTTTGGATATTAGGCCCTTATTAGATATATGATTTACAATTATTTTATTTCATTCAGTAGGTTGACTTTTCATTTTGTTGATGATTACCTCTGCTGTGCAAAAGCTTTTCTGTTTGGTGTAGTCTTTGGACTTCCTGAATCTGGATGTCTGTTTCCTTCCCCAGGTTAAGGAAGTTTTCAGCCATTATTTCTTCAAATAAGATTGTTGCCCCTTTCTGTCATTCTTTTCCTGCTGGGACCCCTACAATAAGAATGTTAGTATGTTTGATGTTCTTTCCTGAGGCTATTTTCTCTTTTTTTTCTTTTTGATGCTCTGAATGGGTGCGTTTGAGTGCCCTGTCTTTGAGTTCACTGATCCTTTCTTCTGCTTTATCTTGTCTGCTGTTGAACCCCTCTAGTGTATTTTTCAGTTCAGTTATTATATTCTTCAGCTCTATGGCTTCTGTTTGGTACTTCCTTACCTTTCCCATCTCTTTGTTGAAGTTCTCACTGTGTTCATCCATTCTTCTCAGTTCAGTGAGCATCTTTGTGACCATTACTTTGAACTCTTTATCAAGTAAATTACTCATATCCATTTCATTAAAGTCCTCCCCCTTGCCCTGCCTGAGGTTTTATCTTGCTCTTTCATTTAGAATGTATTCATCTGTTTCTTCATTTTGCTTGACTCTCTGTATTGGTTTCTATACAGTGGGAAAAACACCCATGTCTCACGGTCTTCAAGGAGTGGCCTTATGTAGAAGAAGAAACTTTTTATTCAGCCCTGCCCCAGCTCTTGGTTGTCTCTCAATCCTCTGTGCTTTTCCAAATAGTCTAATATAATTTTATTAGCTCCCAGTAGTGATAATGTGCCAAGACATGTCAGTGTCCCACATGGGAGAATCTCAGTCAACCCCTGGACTTAAGCTGATTGGAAAACAGCAGCTTTTAAAAGTATGCAAACATATATAATCCTGAGGGGTCACAAGCATAAGGGCCACTGAACACCAGAGCCAGATGATCTGGAACTGTCCCCTGGGTGTTCTAGCTTCCTATGATTAATTCTTAGTTTGACCTTGTTAAGGAGGACAGAATGCTCTGGATGTATTTCAGTGTGGTCACTTGTCTTCCCCTACCTGGAAGCACAAAGAGATTTTTCTCTGATCTTGACAATGAGAACCTGGTAGGGTTTTTAGAGAAAAATGTATGCAAGTGTGGAGGTCCCCCCAAGACTGGGCTCCCTCAGAGTTTCTGACTATCAAGTTAGTCTACCCTAAGCCTCCAGCAACTCCTCAACTACACATTGGGCTGAAAATCAGAAATTCAGAAGCTCATCTGAAACTTCTAAAAACCCTATAAATTGCAAATTAACATCCCTATTTTAGGATAGGGAGATTAACTTGCCCAATAAACTTTCCACAGTGTGAAGGTGGTAAATTTTCAGATTAGATTGCAACTATGTTGACTACAAAGATTCTGCTCTTCTACAACATCCTATTCTACATCTCTTTGATAAGATTAGGAAGACTGCAAAATATAGTTCCATATATTCTAAGTGAAAATAAAAGCTTAAGCATGATGGCAAAGTCAGGGAATATATTATTCTGTACAGAATCTAGGTTAAAGATCCATCTTGGTTATCTGACTGCATCTGGTATAAGCAGACAGAAGCTCAGCAGCAAAACACAGGCTCCTGTAAGTGATTTAGGATAAAATTTTGGACATGGATCTCTGTAACTAGCATGTACTTAATTGGGAAGAAAAAAAAATTTATGTGTTTGCAGTCTAAATCCTCTCCTCTTGCCCTAGAGGTACTGTAGTGTAATTTGAAAGTTAGACCATCAATTCTGGCCTTAAATTCTTATTATTCCACCTGTGAAATGTGTCATTTCAAAGCTAGCTGAAAGTTCTTAGCTTTCTGGGTGTTTATGGGTATCTTGTAATACCACCTTGCATTTCTTTAAAAATCCACTATTTTTCCCATAAATTCAGGGAAAGAGCACAAGTCTCATATCCAAATGATATTTACTGACCTTTTAAAAGTATTTTAATTTCATTAATTTTTCTAATTTATAGAATTGTTTCTACCAGCACAACATATCTTAATAAAAATAATGGGTCTGTATATTTGCAATGTTTTATCTAAAAGGCAACAAGCAACTGCATTTCGGGGAAACATTTAGATAATTATCTCTGTGGAGTTAATTAAATTGAGCTTTCAAATTTCATCTTGATGTATAGTTTTGGTTTGGAATGATCCAGACTTGTAAAAATCTTAAAATGGAAAAAGTAATATGAAAGAAAAAGTAAAGGTAGGCAACAAAATATGCTTTATAGTACAGTAAATAAGAGCCTTCAGGAAATGGAATGATTTACAAAATGTTTCAACACTAATTATGCATTGTTTACTTAATAGATCATAACAGCTTTCTTTGGAAAAATTCTGCCTAATGCAAGTCCTGTTAAAACCATTTTTGTCACAAAAAGAATTGCAAAAAGCCCTTTTGGGTACTATGTTGGCATCAGTTTGTGGAAAACAAAAATCACATTCTATTTATTTCCTAAAGTGTTTCTGGCCCATCTCTTTATTCCCTATGGTCTGATTTTAAAGTAAAGTGCGTTGGTGAAATATCTCAAGGTTATTTAGCAATTATACATTGGTTACATTAAAGGATGCTGTCAACCATGTAACACAGATGATCACAATGAATGCTTAAATTGATCAAATATGCAAACTAAAAATGCACTTCTTTCTTTTTTCATTAACAAATTAAATTCATTTATACATTACTCAGTACTATGTCCCTATAAGCACTACCAAAAAATCAAATGGGATTTATGCTGTGATCTATAATTTAAGGAAGTTCACATAATACAGTATATCAGGTGCTTCCCAGATAAATAAGTGGTAAATGATGTCTAGTGATGACAATTTGACATTTTCTAGCACTTAATTCACTTATTCATCTAAAAATACCTAAACAATAAGTAGAATTGTTATTTCTGCAATACTAACAATGGAATTAGGGCACAGATAAAGTACCTTTCCTAATCACACAAGTAATAATTGTTGGGTCCAGAATTCCAATACAGATATTTAGACTTCAAGAACCCAAGCTAGATTTTACTACTCTGATACTGGAATATAGTGTGACAATTTCCCTTAGTGAGAAAGAAATCAATAGTCTTATGTTGAATTTGAATCCTGAGCATGGTGGAACACCAGACAGTTAACCACTTCAGAAGAGGGGCACTGTTTATTTTTTTCTTTCTTTCTTTCTTCTTTCTTCCTTCTTTCCTTCCTTCCTTCCTTCCTTCTTTCTTTCTTCCTTCCTTCCTTCCTTCCTTCCTTCCTTCCTTCCTTCCTTCCTTCCTTTTTTTTTCCCATTTAGCTGCTTATACTATTAAGTACTCCTTGAAGTCATTTAGTTTTAATTAACCACATAATTCTACTAGATTGGAGATGATATCTCTTAGTTTTCTCGAAGGTCCTTCCTCTTCTGTTTCTCCTCTGTCACCCCCAATAGCAATGAGATCATGGGATGGAACTCACTTGCCATAGCTGGATCCATGCCCCAGAGCAACTCTCCCCTGGTTACAGTTTTCCTTTTTGAGTTTAATAACTAAAGGTTTATTCTCCCAATAACATGTTACATCTCCAGCTCTTCTTCCTTGTCTTCAGTATCTGTTTTGACTAAATGTGCATTGCCTATAGATCATGTTCATGATAGTTTTGCATCCTATCAGGGCTCAACTAATATTACATTAAGTTTAATATAATTTGGGTTTAGTTATATTTCTCTGCCAAACTAGCTAGTCATTTATTATCATAAAGCCGTTTAATTCTGAAACTAGTTTTAAAACGTTAAGTTATTCCACTGTCCAATAAAATTCTATATTCTGTATTAAGTTTCTATATTATTCTTCTAGAGAGTAATTCTATGTCCTACTTAATAATAATTAATGTCAATGGCAGCATAAATATTAGCAATCTCCATTATGTTTAGGTCTTAATAAACAGATTACACTATCACAATTTTATTCTCAGTTATGGCTATATTTGAATATAATCATCAAAAATGTAAAAGGATATTTATTATTTAGTATAAAACTTGAGCAAAGAAGTTTTTGGATTTACCTCTAAATTTATACTTGAGTTAACGGACTCATTATTTCAAACATCGTGGTCTGAATCAATATCAGTAATGATTCATTCTTTTGATTAAGAAGTGACTTTGTCTGTAGATGTCAGATAATTACTGAGATGACCTATAATGAGAACATTTCACAACTCTCCGACTTAAATTTCTTATTCCCTCAACAGCATAATGACTTCCTTCTAGATCTTTTTATAGTGTCTCTATGCTCCTGGGGTTTCTTTTCATGATCAGTCACTATAAAGGGTTGTTCCTATCATCTGTTTTTAGACAAAGAAATGTTGTGGCTCTATACAATAAAACCTGTGTTTTGTCTAGCTATTTTAGAATTCTGGCATATTTCCTAAATTTTTTTTAATATAGGCTTGTCCCACACATCTGTATATAAATTGCATAAAACTGCAATAGTAAAAGATGATACAGGATACTCTTTGTTATTCTGTTAAGTGCTCTGAGGGGAATTAAAGTGGTTTCTTTTATATAAAATATTAAGATTAGAAATGCAAGATGTTCTTCTGATCCTGCCCCTTAGGAATATGATATTTAAGAGTAAGTAAGGAAAAATGATAACATCTTGATGACACTCACTATGAATCTTGAACTTCATAACAAGACCAATATACAAAGAACACTTTGTAGGTAAAATCATAAATTTGTTGTTAAATCACTTGACTCTTTCTCAAACAATTCCTGTGGAATTGAACATTGCACCGACATTATAATTTCTTTAAAATTCATAACATTTAAAAACTCAGATACACTCAACTAATATTAAAAAAATCTTTATATGTTAAAGACATTTATGCTTCTTTTCCACCTCATGCTAAAAATGTGAATCATTTTTTTATTGGCCTTTAACTGATATACAGAATTTCCTTAGATTTCATTTTGATGGTTTAGTCCTTCCCTGGTTAATGTCTGGTGAAAACAAAATAAGTGACCTTATGTAAATTCTGTTGTTTTTGTTAAAGCAATGTGGATAGGACAGACTCACATGCTCATATATGTTATACGCATTTTTAGGTTGTTTTTAACATTTAAAAAACAATTTAATTTTCCAGGGAAAACTTTAATGAGGAATGTAGTCCCCATTGATCTCTAGATTTTGTCTTAAGTAATGAAAGCTTCAAACTCATTAATTAGAGGCCTTCATTCTTTTCATAATATCTGAATTCCTGTTAGGCACAGAAGTTGCCTAAAGAATTAGAAATTTAGAAAAGATGGTGATTCAAATGACAGATCCATGCTTATTTTCCAAAACATACAACGCAAAAGACGGATTTTTTTTGTCTCGTTTAATAAAACTTTAATAATTGGGGGGGGGACAAAACAAAACAAAATACTTATAAAACAACACAGATACAATTTTATTAAAACATCTCATTCTCTAATTTATAACTAATAGTCATCTTAATTTCAGATCTGACATTAAAATTATATTCTCCAATGTTAACAAACTAAATCTAGGTAAATTGAGAGTCTTCCATCTTCTGGATATGAAATTCATTCAGAGCAATGAAGTGTAGTGTAAACAATGGAAATGGGGTAGAGCTCCACCTCTTCCAATTTGCTATGTTGGGAGTTTCAGTTTCTTCATACCAAAAAAAAAAAAAAGTGGACTTGGTATTTGATCCCACTTTTTCAAAATTCTTCAAGTCTAAGAGTAGAACTCATGAGAACACCAAAAACTCAAATAAAAATAAACTCAATTTTGCAAGTGCTAAAATCTCAATTGATCATATCTTCTAAGCTTAAAAGGCCATATTCAAGGTAACTTTAAAAATTCTAAATCCTTAAATTAGCTACCAAATAAATAAATTAATAAAAGACAGTGACTCAGAAGTTTCCTTTTTTCCATTTTATATGTATTAGAGAAAGTGGTTTAATCTCAATGATATTTGATAAATATAGCTGAGTGCCTCCTTTATGCTCAATGCTAGAATTATTTATGAGGCTAATGTACAAAAATATATACTACCCCAAAATCATGTTTTTAGTTTTTATTTCATCATCAGTCTGGTAGACAGCAAGATAGTACACCATAGAAAATCCAAACTTTAGCTTTGCAGCTAATTTGGTAACCATTTTAGTTTCCTAGAGCTACTGTAACAAGGGACAACAAACTAAGTAGCTTACAGTAACAGAAATATAATGTCTCAGGTACTCAGATACCAGCAGTGTTGGTTCCTTCTGGAGACTCTGGGAGACTGTTTTATGCCTCTCTCAGTGGTTCATGGTTGCCAGAAATCTTCGGTATTCCTTTGCTTGTAGACTCAGCACTCCACTTTTTGCCTCCGCTTTCACGTGGCATTCTCCTGTGTGTGTGTGTGTATGTTCTTTTCTTATAAGGATACCAGTTGTATTGGATCAGAGTCCACTCTAAGCCATTGTGACCTCATGTTAACTTGATTACATCTGCAAAGACCCTATTTTCAAATAAGTTCACATTTGCAAATATCAGTCTTAGGACTTCAATATATATCTTTGAGGGGCACAATTCCACCCACAATAGTGACCAACCTCTTTTTGATTCCCAATTGATCCCCAATAACACTAATGAGAATAATACCTATATTCTACAAATAAACAAAAGAATATCTATAAAGAAATTAATACTTAAAATTTTATAATAAAACCATTTATAAAGACACAGTGTCTGGAACAAAAAACATATGTATTCAATGAAAGAAAACATTTACAAAATTTGGAGGCTAAAAATTTATTTCAAAAATCTCTAATCTCTAATTTCAAAGATCTCTAAAGATATTTTATAAATTAAATAATATATAAAATATATAGATATTTATGGTGTGTCTATTTCACTATTAAGAAAAGTTACTTCAAAGTTGCATACATCTGTATAATTGGTGACAGAGTTAAAATGAAAATCCAAATATCCTTATTTTTTGGCCTGCTCTATCTACTCAAATGTATCCCCATGGTTTATCATTTACTTTTAGACTTGCTTACATTTGGTATGCTATCTTCTTTTTCTATTTGGAGTCTGTGGTTATACCTTTCAAATATAAAAGGACATGGGCGCCTGGGTGGCTCAGTTGGTTAAGCGACTGCCTTCGGCTCAGGTCATGATCCTGGAGTCCCTGGATCGAATCCCGCATCGGGCTCCCTGCTCAGCAAGGAGCCTGCTTCTCCCTCTGACCCTCCCCCCTCTCATGTGCTCTCTCTCTCTCATTCTCTCTGTCTCAAATAAATAAATAAAATCTTTAAAAAAAAAAAAAAACAAAACAAATATAAAAGGACATCAAAGGTATCTGAGAATTTGTTAGGAAAATGAGGGAGTGAAGTTGAGTGCTTAAGAAATTGTTCTGGAATTATTTGACAAAATGGGCAAACAATCTCACAGATTTCATATTCATCTGTGATACTGTGATATAATAAGAAATATAAATCTTAGTCTTCCTCCTCAGCTACTGGCCAAAGCTCCTAAACCCTTGTAATTTATTAAAAGAAAAGAAAAACAGAAGCATCTTTTGTTTTAATATTTTATTTTTGGTTCTAGCTTCTGAAACATTTCCTGAGCTATCAGTATGAGAGGGACAGGTTTTGTTTTTCATAACAAGCCCCTTTCAACCATACCTGAGTTTATGCTAATGAGGTAGATCTGGAGGTTGGGGGCTAGTTGCCAGAAGTCCACCAAGTGATTAGAAAGTTGGAACTTTCAGCCTCATCTTCAATATCTGGGAAGAGAAGAGAGACCAGAAGGCTGGAGGTTGACTTAATCACCAATGGCTAACCATTTAATCAATCATGCCTATATACTGATGCCCCTGTAAAACCCTTACAAAATTCAGAGAGCCTTCGGTTTGGTGAACACAAAGTGGGGGAACGGCATGTCTGGGGAAGAAATGGAAGCCTTGTGCCCCTTGAGGTTACCTTGCTCTATGCATCTCTTCCATTTGCTGTTGCTGAATTGTATCCTTTATAATAAAGGGTAAGAATAAGTAAAGCACTTTCCTGAGTTTTGTTCTAGCAAATCATCAAACCCGTGGGGAGGGTGGTAACCAGAACGCTTGATTTATAGCCAGTCGGTCAGCAGTATAAGCGACAACCTAGGACTTAAACGATTGACATTTGAAGTGGAGCAGGCAGTCTTGTGGGACTGAATCCTGAAAGTTTGGTGTCTGTTCTAACTCCATTAGTCATTAGTCTCGGGATTGAATGACAGGACACTCAATTTGTATCTGCAGAGAATTGGAGAATTACTTGACGTGGAAAACCCACATGTTTGGTGTCAGAAGCTTTGAGAGTAGATGAAATAGTTTTTCAGTAGTTAATGCACGGAAGTTTTTCTTTTATCATCATAGACAAATGACTTCTTCTCAGTGACCCTGATGACATTGAATATTTCTAATGAGTGGTTTTATTTAAAACCTATTTCCATAAAATTTAATGGAGTTAAAGGAAAGTTGAGATTTATCAAATTATACCTCCATGTATAAGCTCGATTTTTTACATGAAAAATTGGTGTAAAAGGAGATGTCAAAGTTTCCTTAGTAGTTTATCTTATCGTCTAAATATTAACCTAATAGTTTCCATCCCTCCACAGTGAATTCTGGCTATTCTAATCTGCTCAGTGCTGTCGTTGTTCTACTGAGCACTGCTCACAGTTAACCTCATGAGTTCAGTACAAGGTGGTAGAATGAAGCTAGCACTGGAAAGGCAAAGCCCCTAAAAGTCAGTTTAGTTTAGAGAGAAAGAATATTAGGAAAAGAAAAGAAAAGAAAAGCCTCTTTGCAATCTCTAGAAGGGGTGGAGTCATGTTCCATTCAACAAAGAGCTTTTAAGTGCTGAGTGCTATGATCAAATAGGCTTTTAGGAATGTGAGGAGCTCTCATCTACCCACTGTGTACCGTACCCAGAGAGAGACAGTTTCCCCTTAGGCACCACACCCCATGCTCAGGTTCTCCCTTCCACTGAATCTCAGCTTCTCAATTTTAGTTCTGTGGCCCTACTAACCAAAAACCCAGTTTCTTTTTAGTAGATGATCATTATTATTATAAATGTGTTCTTCTTTCTTCAAAAGCTGGATTACCCAGTTTATTTATAAATATTTGCCAAATACCTAATCCCAGAATGCAGAGGAGGAAAGTACAGGAAAAAAAAAAAAACCCAAAAAACATAGTAGAAGAGGGAAACAGAAGAGGAAGAAGGGCTCCTGTGAGTATCTTTTCTTTCAAAGTTGAATATTCATATTAAAAGAAAAAAAAAGTGAATGTTTCAATCTTCCTCCCCTGTACTCATTACTGATAAATCAAATTCTTCAGACTTTTCCTTTTGTTATTACACCATCAAGATGGAGAAAGTATTAACTATTAACCTAAAATGAACTATTCTTGGACTTATGGAGTTACTCCTTATCTTTTCCATCTCTGATAAATACTAGTCCTCAAACTTTACCACACAAGTATTTTTTACAATAATTTAATAACCTTTACATTTGAGTTTGGTAATTTGAGTACTTTTCAAAGTATAAAGAGATACAAAAGAGATAGGAGGAAAGAAACAAGAGAGGGAGAGAGAGGAGAAAGAAGAAAGAAAGAAAGAGAGAGAGAAAAAGAGAGAGAGAAAGAAAGAAAGAAAAAGAAAGAAGAAAGAAAGAAAAGAATCACTTTAATAATATTCATAAACAAGCATTTTGAGGGTTCATTTTTCTCTCATTAGACTTTTTTTATTAGACTTTTTTTAAGTTTAAATATAGAACTTAGTTTTCCGATTTTCTCCCTCTCGATCTTTTTTTTTCACTCCACTGGTTGTGTGTGTGTTATATACCTCTCTCTCGCGCTCTCTTCTGTCTTTCTGCCTCTCTGCCTGTCAGTCTGTGTGTCTCCCTCTCTCCTATTCCTCCTTGCATTGTAAATTCTGAGAAGAGAGGGATCAGATATACAAATGTATACAGATACATACAAATCTCTCTGTAAAGTCCCAGGTAATATATATGATATTAGTGCATAAAATCGGAATTGAGAAATATATATTTTTGTTTTATTTAAAGGTAGTGATATTAACTTACATTGCTTAAAGAAACTTTGTTTTATTTATGATCCTAATGTGATTTTTTCCTTTTTTTTTGTTAATCTTGGTCAAACCCTGCCTAAGGAAATGGAAGAACTAACTAAATACTAAGGTATTAAAACAAAGAACAACTTTACTCTGTTTTACTTTATGCTTCTAACTGGGATATAAACTCAACAAAAAAGGTCTCTGAAAAGAAAGGTGTTTTATCATGCTTACTGCGTACACACCTGGTATGCACCAGGATTGGAAAGATAAGGTAGCATGTGAGAGAAAACTGCAAGGGACCCTTGATTCCCAAGGGATTACCCACAGAAATTGTTTAATACTCAACACAGCCATCTTGGGAACAAAGGAGACAATTCTTGCCTGCCTTCCATCTAAATGTTTGGACTTTAATAAGAACTTTATTGTTTTTTATGGGAAACTATAAAATCTAAAAAATTCCTCAAAACTTCACACGTGGGTAACTCCACTGCTTCTCATCAAGTGTTCTGTGGTCTCTTAGGGCATATTTCAATTTCACTAGGCTTAACACACTTTTAGGATATGGCCCAACAATGAGCAAAGGAAAAATATATTTCCGCCATGCTAGACTAATTGTTGCTTGTCTTCTTTTCATTTTTTATTTAGTCTCAATATAATTCTCTGGTTGCTCATTCAAAAACAGTGTTATGGGAAACTTGCTATACAGTATGGTAAGGGGTTAGATATAACTAACTAACTACTTATGTAGTCATCTTGGGTGGTCGAGAATATTGTGGTTTGGGAAATTTCCTTCAAAAACACCTAGTATTAAAAACACCTGTATTGAATCCGTGTTACTCTTCATTAGTGTGGCTAGCTCAGAAATATTTCACAAATTGATATAAAATTTTGAAATTAAATGATGTGTTAGTGTCCCAGTGGATATGTGGACTTAGTTAAAATGTTTTTAGGCAACCATTTTGTGTTTTTACACAAAGGAAGAAAAAAACATGTTACCTCGATGCATTATTTGTATATCATGTCAATTAAACTCTCCCTCATTGTGGAATATTCTTAGCCTCGTTTCTACACAAAAAAACATATCTGGGTCTCTATAACTTCAGAGATAGTACTATTGAGAAAAGTAATCTCAAAATAATGACCCCAAATCCAAAATTTTAGAAAAAACAACATCATTCAGATCAATTGAATGGCATCATTTGTTTAAAAAAATTCACCATTCAATATGAATTTTTCAGTTTTAAAACACTTTTCTCAGGGAACCCTCTTGCACTATTGGTGGGAATGCAAACTGATGCAGCCGCTCTGGAAAACAGTATGGAGGTTCCTCAAAAACTTAAAAATAGAACTACCCTACAATCCAGCAAGTACACTACTGGGTATTTACCCAAATATAAAAGCACTAATTCAAAGGGATACATGCACCCTGATGTTTATAGCAGCATTATCTACAATTGCTAAATTATGGAAACAGCCCAAGTGTCCATCAATTGATGAATGGATAAAGAAGATGTGGTATGTATATGCAATTGAATATGAGGAGTAACTCCATAAGTCCAAGAATAGTTCATTTTAGGTTAACAGCTAATATTTTCTCCATTTTAGTGGTATAATAACAAAGGGAAAAGTCTAACTAAACATACTCTTACCTTGTGATCCAGCAATTATGCCCCTTGGTACTTACCTGAGGAGTTAAAAACTCCTGCCTACACAAAAACCCGCACATGGATGTTTATAACAGCTTTATTCATAATTGCCAAAACATGAAACCAGCCAGAGGTCTTTTAGTAAGTTAATAGATAAATAAACTATGGTGCGGCCAGATAATGGAATATTATTCAGTGCTAAAAAGAAATAAGCTATCAAGCCATGAAAGGACATGGAAGGACCTTAAATGTATATTACTAAGTGAAAGAAGCCAATCTTAACAGACTAGCTACTACATGATTGCAGCTATACGACATTCTGGGAAAGACAAAAATAAAAGACAGAAATAAGGTCAGGGTTGCCAGAGGTTGAGGGGGGCAGAAAGGATGAATAAATGGAACAAAGAGGATTTCTAGGGTAGTGAAACTGTTTCGTATGAAACTGTAATAATGTGCATATGTCATTATCCGTTTGTATAAATCCACAGAATGTACAACACTGGAGTGAACCCTAATATGGACTTTGGGTTTTGTGATGTGCCAATGTAGGTTCATCAATTATAACGACTGTTCCACTCTGGCTGGGGATGTGGATAATAGTGAAGGCTGTGCATGTGTGAGAGCAAGGGGTATGTAGTAAATCTCTGTTCCTTCCTCTTAATTTTGTTGTGAACCTAAAACTGCTCTTTAGAAAAAGTCTTCACACACACATACACACACACAGTCACGATATTTTTTTTGATTAGAATATGCTGAAAGAATATTGAAAATAAAATGCAAAAGAAGTCTTGCTTTTCCTGACATTTGCCAAGTATTCATTCATTTATTAATTCATTCACTCAACTAATTTATTGAATGCATACTATATTTTTTATTCTTTTTTTTTTTTTTAAGATTTTATTTATTTATTTGACAGACAGAGAGAAACAGCGAGAGAGGGAACACAAGCAGGGGGAGTGGAAGAGGGAGAAGCAGGCTTCCAGCTGAGCAGGGAGCCCGATGCGGGGCTCGATCCCAGGACGCCGGGATCATGACCTGAGCCGAAGGCAGATGCTTAACAACTGAGCCACCCAGGTGCCCCTTGAATGCATACTATAAACACTGTTCTCAAAATTGGGGATTTGGGAGTAGAAAAAGGCAAAAATCCCTGCCCTCAAGGACTTTATATTCTAGGAGGGAGAGAAACACAGTTAAATATATCTATTCATTATATCTGTCTATATCTATCTATCTGTCTATCTATCTATCTATCATCTCTCTTTCATCTATCCATAAAGTTAGATGATGACTAGTGCAATGAAGAAAAAAATAAAACATGAATGGGGGATAGAAATGTATGAATCTTTTTGCAACTTGAAATAGGATCATCCTGGAATTTCTCACTAAATTAGCATTTAATTGAAGACTTCAAGGGTTGGGGCACCTGGCTGGCTCAGTGGGTGGAGCTTGCAACTCTTGATCTCTGAGGTTGAAAGTTTGAGACCTGTATTGGGTATAGAGATTACTTACAATCTTAAAAAGAAAAAAAAAAAAAAGACTTCAGGGGTGCAGGAGTAAGTTAGTCCGCCAGCTGTCTGTTGCTGGCATATATAACAAGGAGGGCAGCATGGGTGAAGCAGAATGAGAGAGGAGTAAGAAAAGTAAGTCAGGGAAAATAGATCATGTATCTCCTATACGCCATGATAATGGCTAGAGAATTTTGAATAGAGAAGTGATATAATTATGGAGTAAGATTATTCTAGCTGCCCTGCTGAAAACAGATAATTAAGGGAAAAGATAGCAGTAGAAAGAGCAGTTAGGAGGCTATTAGAATAATCCAGACAGGATTTAGCCCTTGGTGTTAACAATGTAGTTAGTAAAGAGAGATTAGATTCTGAAAATATTTTGAAGTTAGATGTGACATTTGGTGATGATTGATGGATGGGTCTGAGAAGAAAAGAGAAACACCAGGATCATTTCATGGTTTTTGGCAAGAGCAACAGGAAGAATGGAATTCCCATTTATTGAAATGCAGAACACTTTAGGAAGGGAAGGCTGGAAATCAGTTTTGGACGAATTACAGCTGAGATAACTAATACACATTAATTAGAAATGTTAACTAGGCAGTTACATATTTGGGCCTGGAGTTTAAAAGAGAGGTCAACAATATAGATGGTATTTAAGCTATAATAGGGTGAGTCACCAAGAGAAAGTGTGTGCAGGGAAGATAATGGGTCAAGGACTGGATCCTGGGCACTCAAAGTTATAAGTTCAGGAAATGAAAATAAATGAGATTGTAATATGGTCAGAACCAAAGAGATAATTTTGCAATATAGAAAATATTTATGGAGGATTTTCAAAAAGACTTGGCCATATTTGAGTAAAATTGAAACCACTTAGGAGCGCCAGGCTGAACAAAAATCAAAATGGCAGGGGCACCTGGGTGGCTCAGTCGTTAAAAATCAAAATGGCTATACCAATGCTTCAGCAAAGCTTGATTTTAAAGTAACCTGGGGCACCTGGGTGGCTCAGTTGCTTAAGCATTTACCTTTGGCTTAGGTCATGATCCCAGACTCCTGGGATCAGGGGTCCTAGGTCTGGCTTCCTGCTCAGTGGGGAGTCTGCTTCTCCTGCTCTCTCTGCCCCTCCCCTCTGCTCATGTTCTCTCTCTCTCACTCTCTCTCTCTCAAATACATAAATAAAAAAAAATAAGTAACCTTCTTCCTCTCTTCCACAAACCTCCCCTCCTCCCTTCTTAGCCTTTTGTTTCAGGAACCTGGTACCACTCTAAAGACAAGACAAAAGAGGCTGGCAGCATGTACACAATTCCTGTCCAAACCAGCTAGATCCTGTATGTCCCTGTAAACAACCCTCCTTCCCAAGCCTCTCCCCTCTGGGGAGGCTTGAAGTTTTTTGAAGGCCATAGGTCTGCTGCAGCCTCCTTTGCCCAGCAAAGCAATAAAGCTATTGCTCCTCTTTATCCCAAACTCTGTCTTCACATTAAATTTTGGCTCTGAAGCAAGGAGGTCTGTTTTCAACAACAAAATTGGGATGACATGTTTGGAAACTGGAGATTAGCTAATAATGTCCAGCAAAAAATATAAGAGAATAGTATCAGGAAATAGGACAGTTTAGTGACAAAGAAAAGAAGTGAGATTATTTAAATCTAAAATGGCTTTTCAGTTTTGAAGACATTAAGAGGTCTTAATAAACTGCAGTTGAGTAAGAATATAAAAGTTCTCAAGAAACGATTAGGGTAATATTGGTAGTTCATGAGTTTAATAGTTGCAAAAACAGGGGTTTTTTTGCAGGTGAATCTGAATGGAAGAACTATAAGTTACAAAATACGCTCTACTTTTATATAAGTGTTTTAGTCAATTTCAAAAACAAAGTAATTCTTCTACTCCTCAGAAAAATAATATTTCAAACTCATACCAAGAAAGCCAAACATTTCTATTTGTAATTATACACCAACACTGCTAAACTTACCTAATTTGAGAATCATGTTCATAAAATGCTCAGAGTACTGCATTATTCATTTCATAAGCAGTTGTGTTTTACTACTTATTAAAATAAACAGGAGGGAAAAATGTTTGCATCTTGTCCTTTAGAGGTTGATATTTTTGAAACAGATTTAAAAAGTAAAAAATTATCTTAACATAATTATTCCTCTTAACATCTTCTTTTGGTTGGAAATATTGTTTATAAGCTTTAACATTTTTTTTCATTACTTTTTGTTCTTTCAGAATAAATGTGATAATTTCATTGAATGTGATAGTTATTAATTATATGTGTATACATGCACATACAGCTCATCTTCATTATTTGTGGAATCTGTATTTGTGAATTCACCTACTTGCTAAAATTCATTTGTAAACCCCAAATCAATACTCTTGGTGCTTCTGTGGTCATTCACAGACATGCACCGAGAAGCAAAAAATGTGAGTTGCTTGGGGCACACATTCCCAGTTGAGGTCAAACAAGGAGATTCTCTGTCTTGTTTGAACTTTCATGCTGTAAACAAGTGTCCTTTTCATGGTCTATTTAATGCTACGTTTTTTGCATTTTTGTGCTTTTTGTTGGTGATTTCACTGTTTTAAATGGCTCCTAGCACTGGTGCTGAAGTGCTGACTGGTGTCTCCAGTAAAACAAGCCTGTGATGTGCCTCACAGAGAAAATACATTTATTAGATAAGTTTCTGTCAGCCATGAGCTATTGTTCTGTTAGCATGGGTTCAATGTTAATGAATCAATAATATATATTAAATAAGGTGGGTTTTTTTTAAGATTTTATTTATTTATTTGACAGAGAGACACACAGTGAGAGAAGGAACACAAGCAGGGGGAGTGGGAGAGGGGGAAGCAGGCTTCCCGCGGAGCAGGGAGCCCAATGTGGGGCTCGATCCCAGGACCCTGGGATCATGACCTGAGCTGAAGGCAGACACTTAACAACTGAGCCACCCAGGCACCCCTAAATCAGGTGTCTTTAAATAGAAAATACAAATAAAACAAAGTTATGTATTAATCAGTGGATGAAAATGTGATCAGAGGTTCACAAGGAACCTAACCTGTATTTCTCCTAGGAGATGTGGTTGGCTAAGCCAGTGTTTATGAAAACTTTGTAAAATAGAACAAGAATCATCTGTATATTTAAATTTAATTTTCAAAATTTCAAATTTTCAAAAGTTAAGAACATTTATCCTTACTCAAATATAAATAGAGCATGTGTAAAATATTTTATCGAGCTAATCAATTAAGATATTCAAAAGAGAATTTAAGAAATGGAGATTTTTATAGTCAGTCAAAAGAGAGTGAAAGAACATAGGTACAAAACAGGTTAATTTCTTACAAGACAATAAAACACAACATTTGGAACTGTCTTTTCTACCAGAGAGAAATTATTTCAGGACAAAAATCTCTAAGTTATCATGTAAATTCACTAAATCTGGGATTCTTGATCAATGATGACTCAGTATGTTTTTATAAGTAATAAAAGGCATATTTCTGAGGCACATTTGCACTGCAATCTGACAGTTTAGCCTGAAAAAAAGCAAAAACAAAAACAAAAATCTTTTACCTAGGGAAATTTTGGTTTTGAATGAAATCTGTAGTTTTCCTATATGACTCAATATTATCAAAAGCCAATTCATCTTTCTCTCTAACAAATATATGCACAACCTATTGAAAAATCCAGAATTTAGGATAATGTCCAAAGCAGAGAAAATATTAGATGAGTTTCATACATGCAGTTCTATTTGTATATCTTATTTTGAAGTAAATTTTTTGCCTTAGTCAACACCATTATATTGTTAAATACAAGTAGGTGAAAGTGATACATTGTTCAAGAGGCCTAGATGAATTGTTCAAGTTAAGCCAAATACTACTAAAACTACTATATAGTGGGCCAATATTTAGAAACACCCCTGGGTATTTCTCTTCTCAGTGATTTAGTCTTGTTTTCACCCTAACTTTTCTACCACTAAAACTAGTCTGTGAGATTGAGATGGATTACCCTAGAGAGGAGAGCAAAACAAAACAACAAAAATAATATATTTATTGGTTTTGAGTCTCTAATGAGCATGTTTTAAATAAAATGAATAGTGGATAATAGTGATGAAAGCCAGGCTTTTAAGAGATAGGCAATATTTTGTGCGAATGTCCAATGTGTGTGTGTGTGTGTGTAGGAGAGGTTGATGGGGGGGGTTATTTCATATCAATATAAAAGGGAAACATTAGTGGTTGA
Organism: Halichoerus grypus; assembly: GCF_964656455.1. Lineage (NCBI taxonomy): Eukaryota > Metazoa > Chordata > Mammalia > Carnivora > Phocidae > Halichoerus > Halichoerus grypus. Next base: position 55,010,128 of record NC_135716.1, read on the forward strand.
TTATGGAGTAGATGATGAGGGAAGAAGAAGAAAGAAGAAAGGATGAGAAAGTCAAGAGGTCAGGTGCAGGAGTCCTTACTCTGCAGGAGTCTTTACTCCTCTCGACCCCCACTTCTCAAACTTAGATTGATAATGGTAAGAATGGTGGCAAAATTATAAAGGAATCTCAGATTCAGCCTAGAAGGATCATACACAACTTAGAGAGCTCCTGTGTGTCCAGTGTGGTGCCTTTGCTAAGGAACAGAAATAACTAAGGGAGGTGCTCAAGTAGATGGCCTGAATCAGAATCTCCCGTTTCCCAGGCCTATTTTGACAACATAGGAAATCACTAAGTGCTGAATTCTGTAAGAGCTGATGGTGCTGCCTCATTGAAGGGTGGGGATAGGGGGAGATCACAGAGAGAAGCAAAGGAAGAAGAAAAAAACCAAGGACTGGATGTTGGAGCCCACCTCCAAGGATTGGCAGTGGGGCTGGTTAAGCCAAGAAGACCCAGTTGATCAGGACAAGCATGAAGGTCACTGGAAGACCATGCAAGGACCTGAGGTACAAGATGTCTCTACCCCAGTCCACCAACACCTGGAGGAAATGCCTCCTTTTTCCCTTTCTGAAAAAGTAGAAGCAGAAGGGGAAATCCTTGAATACTCTCACCTGAAAGAGACTATTTTAAGCTAGAAAAAAATGAAAAGAGAGTTTATTGAGAGGTGGGATAGTTTTCCCTACCAGGGGAATGGGCCCTGAAAGAAGTTTGATCAGAAATATAGCAAATTTTGGAGAATTTTACAAATTTTAACAGATTCCAATAGAGGGTGCATGGGGTCCCAATTCAATTAGAACTATTTACTCAAGTGAAAATTTAGTATCACCAAATAGTTGGTAATAAGAAAAATAATGTTTTTCTAATTTCCCAATATTGACATAATGTTAGTTATTTGAGTTTTAGTCCAATATACCATTCACTGTGATTCCAGGGAAACCACTGAATTATGCCATGAGTGAAACTATACTTTGGAGAGATTTAGAGTGCATTCCAAGGCTGGAGGGGTGGGGGAGTATCCCCATAATAAATTGACAAGGATATGAGCAGAAGAAGTTACAATAGCTAGTAATATATTGCAAGAAAAAAAAAAAAGGAGACCTTTTCATTAATGCCATTTTGTGCAGGATGTGACTCTTCTACCAGACATAAAACCAAACCACGTTAATAAAAAATTCAAAAGAAGTTTGGTTTCATAGCAATAAAATAGTAGGATATTGACTAATTCATCCCCCCACCCATAGCACCAAGACATTTTTCAAAAAAAAAAATGTTTGGAGTAATAGAAACAGCTTCTGTGTAAGTTATTTGATCAAAATTCCTCTTTTTCTGGTGTGTAATGCCGTACTCTTCCCAGTGTTCCTCAGTTCTTTTGCATCCCAACTAAACTATATCAGCCAGAGTAAAATACAGACTCTGTAAATGAACAAATGATTAAAGAAAACAGAGTTAACAAAATCCTTTATCTCCCCCCCAATTTTTTACATTATTGGTTTTATATTTCAACACATTTTAATTAAACCACTGAAGTATCGTAACGTCTCCAGTGGAGGTGGAGAACACAATTCATTTAAATAACAAATTATAAATCATAAGTAACTTACAAGTTATATGGAAAAGCATTATTACATTTTTACTAATATGACAAAATTAATTATAATGATTAATTTAAAAATGGCAAGTCTGAAGAAATCTTGCATTGGATTAGCCTCCTTTGATTCGCTTCTTCAGAATTAAAAGTGCGTTGGCAGGATATCATTCTAAATACAAAAAGAAAGCCAAGATCTCTCTTTTTCTTTGTCCTTCATTTGGTGAGCCTTATGAGCGGTTGCCCATAAAGAATCACTTTACCCCAGTGATAGCCACATGTCCACTGTGTCTTTAGGATAAGAAAAGTCCACACATACTACGCTGAGAATGTTATAAATAATAAACTTACTTTTCTCAAGTAAAACTCACCTTCTAGTCACCATTGAGCTTATTGAAAGAACTGTGTATGCTCTCAGCCTCTACTTCATCTCTCATTGATAACTGAACTCACTTCAACGTGCTTCTCTGCCATTGTACTGAAGATGCTTTCACAAAAGTTACCTGTGAACTTGCAAATCCCAAACCCACTGAATAGTTTTCAGACTTTGTTATGGTATCTGTCCAAGATCTGTATAGATTCAGAATCTGTAATGATTCTCATATAACTTTTCAGAAATATGAAATATTACAATTCCTGTCTCCAAACACACAAGATACACTAACAAACATTAATAAAAATTTTCTTCATGGAAACCCATTTTTCAAGAACTCAGACCCCTGAATATGTCACATTCCTTATGCTGCTCATCTGGGGATGACTGATAGGATTCAGAGAACGAGAAATTATCTTGTTTCCGATGGCTAAGAAAGACTCATACCCTGATAGAACCTCAAATCAGTTGTGTAAACTTTGGTAAAGTACTTGACATCTATTAATCTATTTCTTCATTTTAAAAATGAATGTTAATAACAACGATAGCTAGAATTTATTCGGAATTGTCTCTATCTTGGGCAGGATGTGCTAGTACTTTACCTGTATTCCGTCTTTTAATTCTCAAAAAGATCTATAAGTATATATGTCATTATCATCTCCCTTTCCTATGCATGCAAAGTGAAGTTAAACAATTTTGAAGGACTTGCTATAGGTCACACAGCTAGTAAGTGGGGTAACAGAGATTCTAGCCCTTGTGTATTCACTCAAAAGCTTCCCACCTCACAGCTTTGTCATACTATGACACCCAGAATGTAGTTGTTGCTCCTAAAATAATATCTGAAACAATGAAATTGTTGAATAATATTTCAAAATGTAAATATTCCTGAATATATGCTTTATCTATGCAGAGGCATTGGGAAAGATATGTGCTAGCTAAGAATGAATAGATATAGATATAGCAATAGATATAGCAAATATATATATTTGCTCTAATTTTCATTCTTATACATATATATATATATATATATATATATATATATATATCTTAAAAAGGGAGAGAGAAAGCAGCTAGCACAAAGAGAATATGGGAATATTCACAAATGGATTAAAATGCACAGATAAAGAAACAAAAGTGAAATGAAAGGAAAATGGCATCCAGGAGGACAAGGAAACTCAAAGAATCTCCCAGTGTGACTCAGTTTGAAATCGCTTCAAAAGTTTCAGTCAGCTTGAGTACACAGGCCAGCTAAGGGAGAGTCATTGCTCTGGAATAATTATTTCCACTCCTACTTTTCTGATATATAAACCAAAATAGTGACAGGATGTCTCTGTCTTTATGAGATGAATGTCAGTGTTTTTTTAGCCTTCCTACATTTTTACAGAAATTGTATTTTAAAAATAAACTTATTTGTGGAACAAATACAAAAGAAATAAATTCCTTTACAATAAAATTATTGTAGCATTAAATATGCATTCTGTTTGACTATAAAATACTTACAGATAAGCACAATAAATTTTCCAGTTCATAGCATTTACTTTTCTTAAATCTTCCCACATAAGTTATATAGATTTTGCTTCAGAAAGCACAAGATAAATAAAATAATTTACCGTTAGATCCCATGAATAAGTGAAAGAATGTTGCCGTCCAGAACAGGCCAAATGAGCTAAATACATTTGAGATCATGACAATGAATTAAAAACATGCTAAATAATGTTATTAGTTATTATATGAACTAATAAGGATCAATTTTTTAAAAAACAGAATTGGCATGAATTTTGCTTCATTTGTTATTATATAAATCTTGTGAAATAGTAAACTTTGTTGAAAATAAGTGCTCAAAAGTTGATGTTCCTTGTTTCTTTTCAACTTTCTGAATTTTGGTTTTATCTCTTGAGTCTCCTTTCCTATCTTGTGTGCTCTCTGTAGAATTCGGATCCAGCGATCCTCCAAATATGGATTCATTCATCTAGTTCTGGTCCTTTCCACTATTTAGGATGAGAATTCTTGGCTCTCTTTTGCTCTGAAGCAAATATCCTAATTCATATTATCTCATAGTTTTACCTTATACACAACAGTACAGAAATAAAGCAAATATAAGGAAAACTGTAAGAAAGAGAAAAGTAAATTTATAAGTGGAAATTGAATTAAAACATTAAAAATCAAGTGTATCAAAACTTAAATCAAGAAAACAAACCGGCATATATGTAAGATTAGGAATAAGAAGGATAGTACACCCGCAGATTCTCTGAAAATCATAAATTATGGAATAATGTAAAAAATCCTGGGCGCCTGGGTGGCTCAGTCGTTAAGCGACTGCATTCGGCTCAGGTCATGATCCCAGGGTCCTGGGATCGAGCCCCACATCGGGCTCCCTGCTCTGAGGGAAGCCTGCTTCTCCTTCTCCCACTCCCCCTGCTTGTGTTCCTTCTCTTGCTGTGTCTCTCTGTCAAATAAATAAATAAAATCCTTAAAAAAAAAATCCTGAGGAAATGAGTGATTTTCTAGCTAAACAGAAACCTTCAAAACTGACCAAGAAAAGTGAAGCCTTCAAAATTCTATAATGATAGAAGAAAGGAAAACAAATTCTCAAAAAGTGATCAACAAAATTCACAAAGCCCAAAGGTTTTAAGGTGTTTATTTCTTAAAAAACTTAAGGAAAACATGATTCTCATGCTCTATAAATTGTTTAAAAACATAAGAAAGATGGAAAGCTACCAGCTTTATTTAATGAAACCAACATAACATTAATAAATGTTCTTGAGCAAGAAGCAGAATAAGGAAACTTGTAGATTGTCTGTTTGGGACCCACGGAAGGCAGCTACCATTGAGTGCCAGATATTAATTGGGGAAACATCTGTGAAAGAGAAGAGGGAGCAGGGATAGACAGGGAAACCCTTCAGATTGGGATGCCTGTATGATACATATAAAAGGAGACAGGGATCAGAGAGAGATTGAGGAGAAAGATTCTCAGAGCAGTGCAAGGACAAGAAAGTTTTGTCCAGCTCAGTTGGCAGCTCCAATGTGAAGAATACCTGTAGGAGACCCTGAAGTTGGGTTGATATGGCCAAGGTTTAGTAACTGTAGTATCCATAGTCATTGACTGGAGCTGCCTAGAAGAGAATGTGGCTTTGGTGTGAATGCTGCAGGGAGAAGCGAAGCACTGCAGCTGAAGCCTGGTAGCTGATGGTACCCCCTGCGTGCATTTTCTCTTTTGATAGAATATCTGCCATATGTAACATGTGCCACGAAACTACCAGATGGACCCATGCTGTGAATGAATATAAATGCCAAAATTCTAAATAAAACACCAGAAAAATTTAGCAGCATTGTAAGCTGCTTAGCTGTTTGGGCTAAGTAGCATTTATTAAGGGAATACAAGTGACCTCTAAAGAATATACATATGGAGGGCCACGTGACTGGCCTTTGAGGATCCAAGCCTGCGTGTTACAATTTCATGGACTGTACAAATGGTGATCTGACATACGGAAATTTAGTCCAGAGTTGCAAAGGCAAACATTTCAAATGGCAGGATCTGATTTCTTATGAGCTGCTTCTTATTTTGGCGATATTATACGGCACATTTCAATGTATCAGTAGTTTTTTTTTTTTTTTAATTTTACTATATTTAATGATTTTCATCAACAATAGCAAGTGGCCCAATATTCTGTGTTCTAACACTAGATTTTATGTCACCATCATCAAAGGCATTTAAAAATATTTGTTTTCTGTTCTCTGATTAGAATTGGTAAAATGGATCTAGAACACATCATCAACATTGCAAAATATTATTTCAGGAAACATTCAACATCATAGTTATTGGTGGAACATTAGAAGATTTCTCAATAAAGTCATGAAAAAGATATGCTACTCCAAATGCCATTATTATTTAACAATAATTTATAAATGATAGCAGCTGCAATATGTGATGTAGAAGACACAATTATCATTATGTTTATGTGATTTATTCTTACCCTGGAAAATCTAACAAAATCAACTAAAAGTCATTACAGTTAATAAAGCAATATTGTAAAATGGCTATTTACAAAAATAACATATTAAAATTAGTGATTTTTAAATGCTATATGGTAATTGACTTTAAAAGTCTCCACCAATAAGAATAGATGCATAAATTATATTACTTATAAGAAAATATTTCAACAAGAAACTTGTTAGGAACTGAGTGAAGATAACCAAAAACTTTCTTGCAGTGAAAGAAAGATGAGCAAAAAGCAAGACACACCTTGTTGCTGGATGAGAAGACTAAATGTTATAAAGATATCTTTTTCTTCAAATAACTTAAAAATCAATATTTGAAATGGAAATTGGTCAATATAGCCAAATTTATCCTAAAATTCACTTTAAATGGTAATCATGCAAGAGTAGCTAAGAAAATATAAAAAGGCCTGATATGCCTTGCCCTGACAGCTGTTAAAATGCTACAAATTTTAAAAATTATATTTTGTCATTATTAGTAATATCTTTTATATTATAACTGTGAAATGCAAATCAGTCAGGAGAATATAATTTGCTTGTGTTTTGATTTTTGATTAAATGCTTTAAATTAGAAAACATGCAAATCTTATACAATTAATTATATTAATCTTGCAAAATTAATTATATCCATTTATATCAAAATTAAATTTTAGGAAAAATTTTAAAAAGTATAGAACTATGTTTAATATCAGTTTAAGAACTCTTTACTGAAAAAAATGTAAGGACTAAAAATTTTACACTTAACAGTGTGCATTTTCATTACTTCAGAAAGTATCAAAATAAATTATGAAGTCAAATAAACTTGGACAGCACTCAGGAAAAATGACAAAATGATGGTTAATAGTCATGCTATATGGCTAGCTCTTATGAATTAATCAAACTAAATAAACATGTCAACTGAAAATAGACAATGGATATTAATAGGCAATACAGAAAAAGAAATTAGTAACAAATATTATTTAAATATAATTAAAGACAAATATTTATGAAGTCATCAAAAGAGTTTTTTAAAGTTTAATTCTTTGTATTATTTAGGATGCAAAAAGACAGGTACTACACTCATTGATGTGCATATATATTTTATAGGCTTTCTGGATTGTAATTTTGCATTATATGTACTGAGGGGTATATTTATACTCCATTTTAGAGTGATTTTTTTTAAATTTTGAAAATATTTAAAGATACATACAATACATAAAATAATATTAATTGCTGTGTTGTTTTAGAAAGTCTTGCAACAACTTGAGCTTAGCTGTGGAAATTAAGTAAACATTTTAAATTGTAAATACAATTGATTATTATGGAAACAAACTATGCTATGAGAAAATACTTAATGAAGTGGAAAATTATTGCAATTTATGACTGACTAAAAAAGTTATAAAGTATTGTTATAAAAGAATTGTTCTGAGCATGACTAAAAGCAAAAATATCAAATATCGAATTATTTGTAACATAAATAAGAACAGAATTGCACAAACATATCACAGAAAACAACAGTTTGGTACCAGGAGTAATGGGTATAGACCTCTGAAAAGTTTACCAAAAAAAACCCAAACAAACAAACAAACAAAAACCCTGTTAATGATATAGCACAAAAAGACTAATATTAACAACACTATGATCTTATCAATTTTCCATTATAAATCAGAGAATTTTTTGTTTGTTTTTGCCTACCTTATGGAGAGAGAGGCTCCCAAAACTTTAATGATCTGATTCCCAAAACTTTAATGATCTGATTCACACACTAAAGCTCCATGGCAGGAGAAAGCTAAGATTGAGAAGCAAGAAACTAAAAGCAAAGTTTGAAAGTTGGGAATAACCCATTGGATGTAATGTGGGGGTGGTAGTTCTGAAGAAGAGGGAATTGAAGGGTAGGTCAGGTTTAGTAATGAGAAGAGAATTCCTGATCCAAGTACATTAGACATCTCCTCTACTTCTGCAGAAATCATTGGGAATCCAGGTTCTTCTACTCGGGATTGGTTTACAGCCCAGGAGAGACAAGCAGAGCCAGAAGAAAGGGAAAGGAAGGAGATGCAAGAAGGGCAAGTGGGGACTGATGAAGCAAGGTTATTGTCAAAGATACAGGAGATGACATAAAAAAACAGGCATGGATATTTTTTAAGTATGTTAACAAACTTAACACTGATCATCACACATGTTTCCTGTTATCTCATTGAAATTCCATCACTTGTATTTTCTCTCTAGTTCTTTCTTCAAAAAGTAAATTTAGGTGATGCTCTTGATTCACCTGCCAAGTAATCACCACACCATTTCAACTCTATCAGGACGAATAACGGTTCTTTCACTCAATCCATATAGAAAGGCATTGTATTCCTTTTTATTTCTGTTTGTTTATATCTCGTTAGGAAACATAACTTTTTCCTGTTTTCCCTAATATTTCTCCAACTATATAATTGTTTAAAGTCTAAAATATTTGTTATCTTGTACCACAACTTAACTCTTTTTCTGTTTGTATGTAAACCTCTTTTAGGATCCTTAATGGGATGTGAAAGGGTAATAAACACACACAGAAAATAAATTTTCAAATACTTATTTCTTATAAATTTTTGTTTTCATAAATATTTTTCACAACAGAGTCAAATTTTCCGAGAATAGAAAATCAAATCAGGAATCTTCTGATAATGTTAAGAAAATACCTGTATGTCCTATAAATCAGACAATGACCATGCCCGGAATGGATTAGCAGCCTGGGACCTCCTTATCCTTTTGGTGTAAAATTGATGAGAGGTTAACCCCAGATGGGAGAGAAGGCCGAGAACCGCTCCTGAGCACTTCCTAGCCAGCAGAGTAGAAAGATCATGGACAACATTTAAGAGTTCTTAATTGTGTATGGTAACAGGCAGCATACGACACTCTTGATGAGTTTTTTGGGAATTAGAAAGATGAAAAATGATGAGCATGATCTTACATGTGGGCTTTTGGTCTAAGGTTATATAGATGGTTCATGAAATTCCCATTTATTATATTCTCAGTTCATTGATAATACTTATATTTTCACTAACCACTAAGACCTAAGCAGCAAAAGAGGCTGAGTCATCTAGATCTTTGAGCTAGTAAATGCCATGTTTCAGTGAATGCTATTCTATTTTTAAAGGAGCTCAATATTAGAAAGGATTATTCTGCCTATGAAGCATACACAATACACTGCTCTTAGATTTTTCCTTTCTCTCTTCTTACTTTCATCTTCTTGTCTCTCAACTCTCTTACTCTATCCTCACCCCCAAAGGACTTTGGTATCTATAATTTACAATCCATTTGGGTCTTTAAGTAATAACCATGAAATGATGTAAGAAACAAATTTGGTAAGGAAAAAAAGTTCTCTAACTTCCATCTGACAAAAAATTGGAAAACCTATAAAAATGTTATTCGGGGGCACTTGTAAATGCTTTTCTTGTAAGAAAACTGGACAGGACTTTCATCAATCTGGAGATTTATATGTTAGAAGTATTTATAGTCATTATTATATCAAAACAGTAGGTGAATAAGCTGTCTAGAACTGTGGTTTTTTACCTTTTCTGTAGCAACTATTAACATGTTACTTTCAAAAATCGAGAAAAACAGCTCGAATGTATATGGGCAAATATTGCTTACAATAGAAACAACCCCAAATCCCCTCAAAATGCAGATATCCCACACACACCAACACACCAGGGGGAAAAATCCTTATTTGGCTTTCCAAGTAATCAGTTTTATCCCCAGAAAATAGGTCCAATTTACTGACAGCTATACGCTGAATAGTAAATTGACTCTTTATAATATCATCTCAGCTATTGTTATGCTACGGGCCCCATTCAAGAATCATTGTTCAGCTGCTCCATGAAAGCCTGCATAAAGATACATGAGCCCTGAAAGTAATCTATTTCCCAGTTCTTTGTGGCCCTGGAAAGGCACAGAATTTATGGGGACCTGTTAGAGAAGCCAGGCTAATAAAAACAGAAAGATACCCTAGTGTTCTTGGCAGTACGTTGTGCCTATACATGTAAAAGTGTTTAAGATTCTCTGTCCAAGATGATATTCTTGCCATCCAGTGAATGAAATTCTAGGAGAAGCTGGCCAATAATGTTCAACAATGCATTCTGTTTATTGTGGTTAGTAACAATTAAGTCTGTCCAGTGAAAAATGGCAGTTTATAACAAGTCTTATTTCCTTATTATGGTTTTCTTTTGCTCTAAAAATGCAATTGGTTATAGCAATGGCCGTCATAAAGTTTCTCATAAGAACAGAGTGATAAGTATGGCATAATAGGATTAATAGAACATTAGAAATAAAAGCATGGCTTTCTTATTTTTTAAACCTTTTGTAAGGCTCTTTTCTAAAAACAAATCTTTCATTAAACATGAAAGAAAAACCTGATTTATAAATTACTGAAGTAATTACTTATTATGGCTGTTTTTGAAAAACTGAGAATTTTAAATAGTAAAAAAATCAGGAGTATCTATGTCTTCAGTAACTAAAATCCACTTGAAAAAGTATAACATAGGTTGTATTTTTTGTTTGTTTGAAAAGTATAACATGACTGTTATGATTCTTTCTATTCCTTACATCTGCCTGCATATTTAAAACAATGTACTTTTTTGGTAAGATATAAATAGAGGGAGGTATTAAGAGCAGTTAAAAGGAAAAAATGTTACCTTCCTGCAGTATGGTATAATCAGATTATATATGAATATTTTTCATGATAATCCTCTTTGTATTTACCAAGGTAGAATTAAAAAAGAGAAGAGAAAGGTAACACACTGGACTCAAAAAAGTACAACAGTAAAATAAAATAAATTTCCATAAGGTGTTTTTCCTAAGCTGGGCTGATGGCGTAGCCTCAGACAGACGACCAGTCACAATGCTTTGCCTTAGTTGCACGAGCCACATTTCAAGTCGGGTAGCCACATGTGGCCGATGGCTATAGTACTGGACAGAACCGTTTATAGAACATTTCCATTAACATGGAAATTGCAATTGGACAGTATCGCTCTTTTTTTTTTTTTAAGATTTTTATTTATTTATTTGACAGAGAGAGACACAGAGAGAGAGGGAACACAAGCAGGGGGAGTGGGAGAGGGAGAAGCAGGCTTCCTGCTGAGCAGGGAGCCCGATGCAGGGACTCGATTCCCAGGATCCCGGGATCGTGACCTGAGCAGAAGGCAGACGCTTAACTGACTGAGCCACCCAGGCGCCCTGGACAGTATTGTTCTAAAGAGTTCTCATTGGCGTGTCTATGAACTTTTTGTGTTCATTAGAGTATTTTTGTGTAGCCAGTGGAAAGTACTGAAGCAATAAAAGGAGAGAAACCAAACACTGTTGTATAAAATCTATTGTAATTATCCTGGCTTTGAAGGAATTAAAAAAAGAGTTTTATTTACAGAAGTATATAAGATTATATAGATTCTCAATACTTTTGCTGTAGGTAGTGGTCAAACACTCTCTACTCCTAACGCTATTTGGAACCTATCAGTTGCTAATTCTTCATTGAGTGTTATGCACCAGGCAGTGTTCTAGAGTAGGGAGACAGGAATACATTCAGCGATCCAGCATTCACATTTTGCTTCACTACCTTTCTCTAATTACCTAGTACCAACCCTAAATTTTAGCATATATATCGAGTCTTACAATCCTTTCCAGTTATTATTTGTACTTTTAGTAAAATTAGGTATGAACTATTGGTAAATGGAAAATTTAAATGGCATTTGGGTTTTAATAAGATCTTTTCTCTCTACATACACCCCCCTAGCTTTATTTCTTGTACCGTTAACGGATCTACTTTTGTTAATTTCTTTCTGATTTCCCACATAGGCAAGCACTCTCAGAGGCAAGAGCTTTAATTAATTTGCCAGATCTTAGGATTTAAAAATATTTTATGATAAATAATGAACATAAAATCTGATAAGTCAGGCAGAAATATAAAAAAATAGCTCATAGTTGTCTTCAGTTAACATTTTAAAAAATTCCAACTTGATCCGATTGTCTAAAACCTTCACTTTTTTTACGTTGATTAATAAATAAACACACAATCCTGTTTTTTTTAAAAAAGACCTAATGCCAATTTCTCTCTAAGTCTTTTTTTCTCTAACCTTATTTTATCACAAGATCCATTTCCTTGCCTTTACATTTATAACCCTATTCTTCACTAGAAAGGAATTTGAACAAGCAAACACATTTTGGCAGAAAAAAAATCACCAAAAGCTGTTAGCCATAAATATTCTTATAGTGTCATACTCCTATAACTCATATTGAAATCATAGAACTTGAATTACACGGGCAGTTGTGTAGTGGGCACGATTCCTTTGCATGTGCACACATATACACAAACCCACGCACAAAGTTTAAATGCCTTTTAAGTGGGAGCTTAAGTTACCATAAGTCTGGCTATTCAAAGTTAATAGCAAGATTCTATCTTTAGCCCATCCACTAACATATAACAGCAGAGTATGAAAACCACCCACCCACTGTGCAAAGACCAGAAGTAAAGTATATGGAATTTATTGATGGGTTTTTTTTTTTTTTCCTACGAGTATGTTCAAATTGATTTCAAACATTGAGCAAATAGGGACTTAAATTTGAAACTGTTAAAACTAAATGTGGTAACTATAGACCTTCTTCTAGAATGTCACTAATTTTGAATGTGCATTTTTACTTTCAGGAAAGGGTGATGAGCAGGAGTTCAAGAGAGTGTTAATGCCAGCGTCAGATGAAATCCAGGACACGTGCCGATGTGCTAGTTCTAACAAGATTTAGTGAATTTACCTTTGTGTTGGACTCTACACTAAGCAGTGGCAAAGTAGAGCTAGGACACTCATATTGACAGTCTAGCTGGTTAGAAAAAGACACACAAAGGATGCACAATAATGCAGTGTGAAAATTCCTACAGAAGAACTATTTATCAAGCAAGTAGAGGTCCCGAAGAGGCAGTGATTAATTGAAGGATTCTTCATATGCATTTTATGCATATGATTCCATTGATGTAAAATAATAGCTTGATGAACCCAGTTGTACACTTTCTGTAATAGATACTGAAAACATGCCATTAGTTCTCATGGCCAACATGATCCGTTACACAAAACTCTCTAAAATTCAGCCTTGAGTAAGAAGGAATGTTCAGATTATTCAGAAAATATAAGCATCTACCCATGAGGCAACATGGAACATTTAACATGTTATTCTTTCAGAAAGAATATTTTGAGATACATGGAAAAATATATTGTTTGGTAAAAAATGAAGTCTGCAACAATTTTTTTTCTCAGCAGAATTTACTGGTATGAAACTATGAAAATAACGTTTAAGCGGTACATGTAAAAATAATGAATGGGCTAGGTGACAGGAACTTTACTTATAGGAGTTTCATCCTTTTATCTTTAATTCTAACACATCACCAAACATATGATAGGTAATTTAAATTTATTTTTGAACTCTTAAATAAAGGAATGGATACATTTAAATACATATGTATTTATAGTGTGGGGATAACCCTTTTCTTTCTGGTCACTCATGCATGTTAATGCTGCTCTAGGAATGGACTCTAGCCAGAAGCAGCCTTGCTAGAACCTGTTTCATGTGCAGTTATACTCATTTAGTTCCATGGGTACTCAGGAAATCTGCAGGATTATGGAGAGATCTCTATATCTTGGGTGTCTGGAAAAAAAAAAGAAGTATACATTAGTTGGACATTGCTTTTGGATTCTTTTCCAGTCCCCAAGGCCAGGAGAATGAAATTTTCTTGAAGGCAATCTCTTCTAGTATCATGTAGCAGAAAATAAGCCAGACTCCAAGGGTGCAGCAAATATAGGGACTGGATAATCTAACTCAAAACAATCCCCTATGAGAGAATAAGACAGCATTTTTTCATTATGGAAACAATGACCCAGAAAATGAAATAAAATCACCACACTCAAACAACCTCTCCTCTATGAAGCCTTTTTCTTGATTCTAGGACAAAATCAGTTCTTAATTTGTCGAGGCATTCAATGCTCCAAACATAGCTCAAGTGGAGCACTCAAAGAATGAGTTACCAGTGTAATCTCAAGATTGGCATTGCTTAGTTTGCGGATGAATCCTGTCCCATTTCCACCCTAAATTTCAATAATATTCTTGGCATGATAGTGGTACTCCAAAAAAAAAAAAAAAAGATAATAGATAGATGATAGATGATAGATAGATAAATGATAGATAGATAGATAGATAGATGCTAAATAGATTATTTGAATGAATAATGGTCATGCAAAGTTCTCTGAAGATTAATTGCTAGATGAGAAACTATTCCATCCATAAAACTGACTTCTTTATATAAATGATGAAGTATATAGTAACGTTACCTTTCTTGTAATTACTAGTTACTGTAATATTTTGAAAATAATGCTCAAATGCTACATGATAAGTTTCTCCCTTTAGAAATATGTATGACAGACCAAATGAAATAAATCAACAGACTCAAGCTGGTCCAAAGGCCTAAATTCCTTACTTATTACTGGAGTTGGTGGTTTGTGGAATGGGGTATGTGTGTTTGTGAATGTATGTGTGTCTTGTTGAGACCCTAATTTTGAAACCACAAACTCACTCACCCATAATCAAAGAGTGATATTTCAAATACCATAATTTATGTTTCATAGTCCATTAATTACATTAGTTTTCTGCATATATCCAGATGTGCACATAAACATTCACTGGAGAATATACAGTGTTTCTGCTCTAAAATAGTTCACAGCACAGCAAATATAGGCATCCATTCTCCCTGGGGATAGGTGGCGTAACATCAATTTAAATAGATGTGGGCTGAAATTTTAGGTTTGGTTTAAAACTTAAGCTTTCACAATCTTAGCCTTATATTGGACCTTAGTTCACTGTTCCTGGGGAGTTTTTAATGGCATCCCAATCTCCTAAACAGTGCACAGTACGTTCTGTTTTTCACATTATCATTCCTAATGTGTCCTTGAAATACCTGGGGTGCTGGGGATTGTTCGACCACAATGCACAAGTCTTGTATTATGTTGCTGGAAGAGTACTTAGAAGCACTGATAGTATATAGTTATTAACAATTTATTTAATTAAAAAAATCTGAAATGCTCTGACATGGGTACCCAAATGCCCATGTACAATTTGATTTCAAATATTTTAAGATTCTCCTTGCCTATGGCTTCATCTTTATCCGAGAGACATAGGAACTAATCTTGTACAGGATAAGCAATTATGACTTTTAGAAGGTGCTATTCCTTGAGTCTTGGTTCGCTCTCCCTTTGTGTTAGACTCATTACTGGTGGCTGCCTTTCAGGTCTAAAGAATGAAAGCTGACAAAAGTTCTCATAAATCTAGCATCTGCTCTTTAATTTGTCTTTGTAGAAATATAATATTTTCTCTGCGGAGATGTCACACTTGTTATTTGGGAGAACATATTTATTAAATACAAAACACTTTTAAAAGTATTCATAAGAACTGGTTTTAAAAGAAGAAAATCTATATAGTCTTGCCACTTGGTCTTTAGCTTAATGCTATTAGCTTCCCTGTTACAACACACAAATAAATAAGAGAGAAAATTTCGGCCAAGTATGAATTCATTTGAAATTCATAGATTTCAAGTTTCAAACTTTGTGGCTCCCATTTGGCTACCTAATGCCAAAATACAGCTCCTTAGAACAGGGGGAGAAGGGGACTTATTAAAAATAATCTCACAAACGTTCTTGGACACGAGATGACTTTCATGAACAACATTATGACAAGTTAAGTGCAAATGAATCAGAACATATGGATTAAATTTCCCTTGAAGTGTACATGGTTTTGTAAATTACGAGAAAAAAGGGAATGGGAAAATGCAGTTTTAACTTTGCCAAACCCAAGACATTTAAACAATTGTTCAAGAGAGCATGCCAAACCCATATTTTCCTCCTTTAAATCCACCTAATATAAGAAGAAACACTTTGAACTTATATAGCCAGTTCCTTCTCAGTAACTCAAACTCCTTTTGGAATTTCCTCACGTCTTCCATATAGTAGCCTTGCAAACAAATTTTGGATATATCACTGCAATTTTTATTTTCCATGTGTGATTCTAGGAAAAGCTGAAAAATTATGTGCTTTGTAAATAAGGAAGAAGTAGGTGTTCAAACTTAAATTAAATGGAAGCCAACAAATTCCTCTTTTTTCCAAACTCTATTAAAAAACCCATCTTTGGGGGCGCCTGGGTGGCTCAGTCGTTAAGCGTCTGCCTTCGGCTCAGGTCGTGATCCCAGGGTCCTGGGATCGAGCCCCACATCGGGCTCCCTGCACCGTGGGGAAGCCTGCTTCTCCCTCTCCTACTCCCCCTGCTTGTGTTCCCTCTCTCGCTATGTCTCTCTCTGTCAAATAAATAAATAAAATCTTTAAAAAAAAAAAAAAAAAAAAACCATCTTTGGGGCACCTGGGTGGCTCAGTCATTAAGCGTCTGCCTTCGGCTCAGGTCATGATCCCAGAGTCCTGGGATCAAGCCCCGTATTGGGCTTCCTGCTCAGGGGGGAACCTGCTTCTCCCTCTCTCACTCCCCCTGCTTGTGTTCTCTCTGTCAAATAAATAAATAAAATCTTTAAAAAAAAAAGTCTTCAACAATGTCATGGATAAATACTGTGGATTACTATTATGAATTGATTACAGAAGTTTCTAACTTTTCTGAAGGCAAGACCATTGCTATAAGTACAGTATTACACTCAATATCTGACAGAAAATTTTTGGTCATCTGCGTATTTATTTTTGTGATGAATTTATTGTATAACAAAGTTGTATTCATTTTAAAAAAATGGAATTCCAGATAAACCATGAGGGAAACATCAGAAATAACATTTACTGCAACATTTTAAAGTGTGATCCGCCACACTTTTTCCTAAATATAATTACACATAAATATTATTTATAACACACATGCCATAATATACATTGTTTATTATTATTTATTTATTCTAATTCATTTTAGACATACCTTGTTTTCTAATCTGAAATTCCCCCTAAATTTATTGTAATTTTTTCTTTTATTATATATCAACAACATAATTTATGTAATATCATTACCTAAACCACATGGGTTAGACACATTTATGGTTTCAATTTTATCTATATTATTAAAAAATGGGTATAGGCACATTTTGAAGTTTCTACTTACGGAGTTTGTAAACTTCTGAACGATCACTTTGCCTTCTAACACACACATTTTAGTTCACTATTCCTGTAGACCCCACAAAGGGTGGCAAACCTACCTCTTTGATTTACTGCTGGCCTCCCCAGGCTAACCATAATGTGGTACAGAATAGAAACTCAATGCATACATGCGTGAATGAATGAATCTTCCTGTCCTAGAGCTGCTTAAACAGTCCACTCTCTGAGTATCACTCTGATCTTCTCAGCACTTTCTGTTCTCCACCAGCACAGGGCAAAACCCTATGCCTTCTTCCCTTATTTATTTCAATCTATGTATCCGTTCTACTGACAATGTCCTTGGTTTACTTTTGTGGTCAATTTATTTGATCTGGTTTTTGCAATGAGCAGGCATTTTTCATTACAGAACCCGACCTAAAACTGGAAACTTTGTTTTAAGTACTAAATAGGAGAATTTATATTAACCTGGAAACTAGAGACACAAATTGGCTGAAGACAGTAAGAGAGACAGAGAAGGAATATGTCCACAGGGTAAAAATATGGATTCCTCTACATCTACCATTATCCTCCTGAGAGTTATCAATATATCACTTTCCATCTCTCCCTAGCTATGCCATCTCCGGCATCATTTATACTGGGTGAGTCTGATACTTGAAATTTTGTACTCTACTTTCTTCCTCAGCAGATGCAGCCACATTTCTTCTCACCCAAATCGTTTTCTTATTGCTCCAACTAATCCCCATGTAAAGAAACAATACCAAACATTTCCCTTTTTTCCTGCTAAGAGATTTTAAATAAGCACGGCTTTAGCTTTATATGCACCACAATTATTACACATCATGAATTTACTTAAACAGCATTTGTCAAAACATTCAGTCAATGTAATTACCATAAGCAATGCCATGTGCCCAGTACTGTGTGTTTTATTAATATATTCTACAAATGATGATTAAATGCTTTCCATGTACTATGCACCATGCTGAAGTTAGCCTCATATCAGATATAGCCAGTGGTGTCAAGTTCCTTGCATCTAGTAAAGGAGAAACAAAAAACAAACCCAGAAAAATCAAGAGACTATGATAGGCAATATGATAAAGCAAGCCTGGGAATTTAAGAGAACAAACAGGAAAACACATGAATATGTTTGGAAAGAAGGGCAAGGAAATCTTCATAGCCAAGCTAAAGTTGGAAATTATGATAGAAACAAAGGGACTGATTGTAAAAATACTTGGAATGCAAAATCAATTGGACCTGATGAGCAATTTGATGTTGGTATGGATGGAAGAAAGATCCTTGCATCTATTTATGATTTCAGGTTTGGGTGAAAATGCGCATGTCAAAAAGACAAAGAGATATCCACATCCTTTAGGTGAGCATATAGATGGAGAATTAATGAGCTAGATTATATATACATAATTTATAAATTTATACATAAATATAAATTTATATGTATATATAAATGTATGTATTCCAGTTTATATAACATATATATGTGTATACGCATTTAAAAATAGATTCATGCTCCTATACTATTTTGTGGTCTCTTTTTGTTGTTGTTAGCATAACATGAACCTATTTTCACCTCAGTTCATATAACTCCATAACATTTTATCCAATACTGATATAGAGGTCCATTGTATGGGAAAAAATATTCATCAACAGGACATGGGATAAATAAGCTCTAGTGCACCCCTTAAAGACTTATAAACAGCAAATTATATGATCCAATTTTGTATTGGAAAGATTTCACTAGCAGAGTATTTTGGAGTAGCCATACCTATGAGAAAGGAAGATTATCCAGGAAGCTAATAAAATATTCTATGTAAAAGGTGAGGAAGGTCTGAACTGAAAACAGTGCAATTGATAAAGGACAAATTACACCATAGAGGAGGTCAATTATGAATAGGACTTGTAAGTCTCAAATACATAGAAAAGGGAGATTATATTAAAAATATTTTAAAGATACTTAGTATGCACAATGATATGGATTGCATAACTAGTAACATATGGATAGAAGAAGTATGAGAAAAAAAAGCCATAAAAATGGAAGTGAAGATTTTGGCTTGATTGCAAAGAAGAGAATTTACTCAGAGAACACTGAAGGAGGCCTGCCTTGGCAAGATAAGAGTGAGATGCTGATTCCAGTTTTCAATTTTGCATTTTTTTAAATTTTATTATGTTATGTTAATCACCATACATTACATCATTTGTTTTTGATGTAGTGTTCCATAATTCATTGTTTGCATATAACACCCAGTGCTCCATTCAATATGTGCCCTCTTTAATACCCATCACCAGGCTAACCCATCCCCCACCTCCCTCCCCTGTAGAACCCCCAGTTTGTTTCTCAGAGTCCACAGTCTCTCATGGTTCATCTCCCCCTCCGATTCCCCTCCCCTTCATTTTTCCCTTCCTACTATCTTATTCTTTTTTTTTTTTTAACATATAATGTATTATTTGTTTCAGAAGTACAGGTCTGTGATTCAACAGTCTTACACAATTCACAGCACTCACTATAGCACATACCTTCCCCAATGTCTATCACCCCATCCCTCCCACCCCCCACCATTCCCCAAGAACTTGTGGAATATTTTGAAGAATGTGCCTATAGTTCAATAGAGGGGATTAGGTTGGGACCATAACCATGGTGTCTTCTGCAGAGAGGCTATTTGTCTTTGGTACAAATAACATCACTTAGGTATAGTACGCAGACTGAGAAGGGTTGAGAGCAGAGTGTTAAACAATGAGAAGGAGAGGTGGAGGAAGGAGAGCCTTAAAATTCTCGTCATGGCAGAAGGTAGAGTCAGATGTTGCTTTGAGATCAATGAAAACAAGTATCAAAATGTCTTCAATAGTTTGGACAAATAAGAAGATACCAAATTACTTAAAAAAAAAAAAAAAAAGGATTTCTAGTTGATAATAGGGAGAGTATCCAGATTACTGACTTAGAAGTAAGTGAATTGAGGAAGTAGAATCAGTGAATGTAAAACTTTTTTATGGAGATTGGCTTAAAGGGAAAGAGAACAACTCGGTAAGATTACAGGAGTCTGTGTTTTGTGTGTTTTGTATATGCGCACATCGCTCTCACTTGCACGCAAAAGTGAGAAGACCGGAGAGACTTTAATGTCTGTGGACTGCAAGGAGAAAGTCAATGAGAAACTGGAAGTATATAGAAAAGGAAAAACAGACAAGAAAAACAGGTATTGGATTCGAAGCACTGGTGGAAAGACTATCCCTTGGAAGAATACATTCTTCTGTTATCATGGGAAGAAAGAAGGAAGTTATGTACCAGGAGGTGAAAAACAGGAACACATTCATGGCTGATGATCTCTAGAACAGTATGCAAACAGATGCAATGGGATAGAGTGCTGAGAAAGGGGCATATCAAATGTAGTAGGGTTAGTTAGAAAGGGCCTCAATTGATTTTTTGAACCTTGGATAATTCTGTTTGACATTCATGAAGATTTTTCGAAATGGTTAGCAAATGGAGACTGGAAGGACTTCAGAATGATAATAAAACCATACTGGGGACTTGTACAGGATAAGGCAAATAAGTATCATGGAGTTCTGCCCTCACCTTCGCAAATTGTTTCACATTTGCCAGTTTCTCTTTCTCCCAAGTCTTGAGAACTAAACCCTCCCCTGTACTCAGACCTCATGCCTCACTTTCTTGTTAAGAACCTTACACTGACAATTGTGTTTCTTTCCTTTGAGAGTTTTTTTTTTTTTTAATTTCAATTCCATTTCAAATAAAACTACTTGACTCTAGTTCTTCAAATCCTCGACTTGCTCTTGCTTCCCAAACTCTTAAACCTTGAAATTTATACTTAGAGACTGAACTTTCTCAATTGCCATCTCTCTTAATACCAGAGCAATCTGGCTTCTACATGAGAACTGCTCTTTGAAAGGTTACCTGCAACTTGTTGATAAGCACCGTGGCCTTTTCTCAGTTTTATTCTCCATCACTTCCCCGAAACAATTTAAACTTGTGGATCTCCTGTAATACCTATATGCAAGCATTGCTTTTAACTTCTCTTCTGCAGGATCAATTTAAAACTTGCAATGTTGTTTCCTGGGCTCCCCAATAAACACATTATCTGAACCAAAATTGGGATGTATAAACTTAGTGGTGGAATTTTGAAAATTATAGTGTTTTATATACATGAAATATTTAATGATGAAACACTAAATAATATAGTTAAATTATACATTAAGTCATGCAGTCTTTTTAAAAAAAATATGTATCAACAACTTGGTACTGTCCTGGAATATTCTAGAAGTGTTCAACTACAAAGTGGCAAAGTCAATTATGATATTATCTTTTAGACTGAAATGGAATAAATTCTATTAGAGGATAATGACCTTAATTCACAACATTAACAAGAAATTCAAGAAAGTAATTTAGGACATCTCTCTGATTTCTTAATAAAATTTTGTTAAAATACAAAAAAAAAATCCTAAAAACATCCTAGTCAAAAGTGGTCTTCATAATAAAATTTACCAAAGGTAAAATTTTAAATAACTTTTTAAAGTCCCATAAATATTCATTTTTGGTTTTGGAAGTGTTCCATTATTCTGCTTTAGCCATCAGTTCTTTTGGCTCTAAGCATGTATTATTTGCAACCTTGATTTGTACCAGGCACAGTGGTGAGTGCTGGGAACATGAAAGTGAACAAAAAAGACACAGTCCTTGTCTTGTGGGACTTACAGTCTGATGAGGGAGATAGTTGTTAATCAAATCATTACACAAATAAAGAAAAATTTACCACTGAAATAAGTTTCCAAAAAAAGAAGTGCATACATCTGGGAGTTCGAAGATGAGAAAAGATTTCCCTGAGGAAGTGATGTTTGAGTTGAGATCTGAAAGAAGGCCAGGATAGAAGACAGGTGTGGGGAGTGGGTTGGAAAGACAGGACAAGACCATTACAGGAAGTGAGACCTGCATGCAAAGGAAATAGGTTATGGGACAATAGGATCTGTGCAAGGAAATGAGTTTATTTAGAATTGTGCTATAAGAGAGGACTGAGGGAGGTAAAAGTGCTAGAGTGGGAGCAAGAGTCTCTTGCTCACCAGTTCATTCTAAATCATTAGAACTATGCCCAACACAGAGAAGATGCTTGATAAATATTTGAAGAGTGAATAAATAGATAATTCTTTTGAAATGTTGAAAAGATACCACTTTGGGGACTAAGTAGGAGAAAAGACAGCTCCCCATGATTTCTAACAAAATTGGCATTTGAGAGATATTTGAGCCTGCAGTGAAAACAGAAAGAGAACAGCTACACATTTAAATTAAGGCATGGCAACAACAAAGGGGCTTTACCACTGTGCAGAATCAAAGGACCAAGAAACAAAGACAAAATTTACTCCTTTTAAGTTCACACACAAACTGGGGGAATATGCATGATAGAGATGTAGCCAGAGTCTAGGGTCCAGTATTATTGATTTAACTTTATACTGCTTATTCATCAGCCAATAATGTAGGCAAACACCCTATTCCTAACTTAGTAACTTAAAATTGGTATTCCTGAAGTCTTTACCCTTAATTTTACTTCACAAATTACTTTTATTCAAATGCCTTCTTCCTTACCACATGGTAGAGGTTTCTATCATATAACCAGACATTTATTTTTCAAAACCAATACTTCTTTTACTCAAACTCAAATTTTAGAACTGTATAACATTCTCCTACTTACATGAGTGCCTTACAAAACTTTCTTGTTAGTTTAGGGCAAGACCTTTGACATCAAAAACCACTGAGTGAGGTATAGCACAAAGGAATTTTAGGGCAGTGAAATTCTTTTGTGTGAAACTATAATGACGGATACATGGCATTATGAATTTATCAAAATACAGAGAATGTACAAAACCAAGAGTGAACCTTAAGGTAAACAATGGATTGTGGGTGATTGATATGTGTCAGCATCAGTTCATCCATTGTAACAAATATTCCACTGGAGAGGGGGGCAGTGTTGATAATAGGAGAAGCTATGCATATGTGGGGGCAGGGAAATCTCAGTACTTTCTGCTCAATTTTGCTGTGAACGTTAAACTGCTCTAAAAAAATAGCCTTTAAAAGCAAAACAAAGTAATTAGAATAGCCATGTTAAGATTTGACAAAATGCAGTTAAGACCAAAATAATAATGAAAGAGTAAAGACACCAAAAAAAAAAAAAAAAAAAGAAGAAAAGAAAAGAAAAAGAAAAAGAAAGAAAGAACTATTGACCATAATCTTCATCCATTCATTTAGTTTAATAATCAGTGGCATTTTCTGTACTTCTTTTTCTTAAATTGAAAAAGGAAAAATAACCCTGCTCTACCCAATTTACAGGCAATATTCCAAGTTAAGAGCTGTGGAAAAGTAACATAAAAACTAGTACATATCTTTGAAGTGCCAAATGCTATTTCTATTTCTAAATAACTTAATTCTCAATAGAAAAGCAAAAATCGTCTTGAATTGTCTTCATAATTTTCTGTTCCAAATGGACCACTTCTCTTTGTTTCTTTTCTAAATCAAATTCTATTATTGCCTATTAAGTTGTGTATAGTATCTATGATGGGAGTACCATATAGAAAAGTATTTGGTATTTTATTAAACATTCATTTACTTTCTATCCAATTTATGAATTGGAGTGATGCCCAAGCTAGTGATTTTTAATATTTAGAGAGCTTTGACATCTCTTTATCTTTATGTATCTAATTTTTGACCTACCATCTCTACACGATACTCATTAGAACATAAATATTTTTCTAACTGAAATTCATTTACAAAAATATTTTTGGAGATTTTACATGTTTTGTGATGTTGGATACTCAAAAGTCTGTGTTAAAGTTGGAGTTAAGAAATAATGATCCATGTTACATCTCTATACATTTACACAAAGAAAGAGCATACCATTTACAATCTTATCTTAATTTATATGGGATTATATATATATAAATATAATATATATAAAAAAATATATATATATAACATAATACAGGATTATATATATAATATAATTAAACTTTCAAAATGGTAATTGTTGTAAGTATCATGAAGTCCAAAGCCTTACTATTCATGAGTTTAGTTTGGGCACTGAATGAAGGCTACATGGCTGAGGAATTTAGGTAGACAGCAGCTATGTTAGGTGTACAGGGTAGGAATGACCAACAACATTTTTACATTTTTAGGTAAACGACAGAAAGCACTGACGTCCTTAAAATTTCTTATTAAAAGAAATGAGACATTTTATTTCATATCCAAATTGTAAGCTCCAGAAATGATTAAATTTATCCCTCTATTCATGCGCATCTTTTCCCACACTATTAGGTAAGAATACACATACACACACATATTAAATTCAAATTTAAATTAAAATTTAGAAAATTAGAAAATTTGTTTTTAGTAACTATTTCCCAAAAACATTTAAGAAATGTCAAAAGCATAATTACTGATCTGCTGCAGGTAAAACAATTGAATAAAAAAGAATATAAAAATCCAATTTTTAAAAAATTTTATTTTATTATGTTATGTTAATCACCATACATTACATCATTAGTTTTTGATGTAGTGTTCCATGATTCATTGTTTGCGTATAACACCCAGTGCTCCATTCAGCACGTGCCCTCTTTAATACCCATCACCAGGCTAACCCATCCCCCCACCTCCTCCCCTCTAGAACCCTCAGTTTGTTTCTCAGAGTCCATAGTCTCTCATGGTTCGTCTCCCCCTCCGATTCCCCCCCTTCATTTTTCCCTTCCTACTATCGTCTTCTTTTTTTTAAGATATAATGTATTATTTGTTTCAGAGGCACAGGTCTGTTAAAAATCCAATTTTTAAAAAAGGTTTTGATCTATAATTTCCTTTCTATGATTCCACTATTATTAGGACTCTGAATAATATAATTGCCTCTTCCAAATGTCACCTTTTAATTTAGGATAGCTAGGTCTCTAGTTTTATGCTGGCTAGAAGAATCTTTCTTCCTGAAAAGATTAAGGTTAGTTGGAAACAGAATGGAAGTCTATAAAGTTCTCAAAGATGGAAACAATGTATGTATCCATTTAGTAGAGCCCAGAAAATGAGAAGGAAGAATTCATGATAGAAGGATTAAAAGGAGTAAAAGGAAGTAATTCTCGGCAAATGTAGGAACTTTTAAAGGTTGACCTGAAGAGAGTGTACACGTGAAAATCATAAAGTTAAAAGACCCACATTGATTCATGAGTGATAGAATTAAAGCAGGCTATCAAAGGAAAATTGTACAAGACTGTGATTCAAAAATAAAGCAAGCTCTGAAAACCTAAAAAGTTTAATAAGTTAGGAGACAACTCATTTAGGAGCAAAAACTTGACTTTACCTCACTTATCTTTTGCCTCATTTGGTAGAAATATTCATTTATTGTAGAAATATTGATGTGTTTAATCAGAAGGTGCTGGCCAGAGTCTGCTATGGTGCTCTGTGCCCTGCTGCATATTTTCGTTCTAAAATCTAAAAAATTCTAAATTCCAAAATCACCTGTTCCCAAGTATTGTTGATAAGATACTGGGAACTTTTGTTAACAGTGGATTTGGTTCTCTGTTCCCTGATTTCCATTAACTTCCACTTCAGCTGTGAGACTTCTCTCCAGGTTTCCTATCTTCCTCCAAATCTATCCCTCTTTTACTCTTAAAGTTTGCCTCACAATCTGGTAGTGTGTGTGTGTGTGGGGGGTGGGGTGGGGGGGAGGTGTATGGATAGGAGTTTGGGGGACATACTATTTATAGGGATATCTAATTATTATTATTTTCCTTGAATGTGTTTTAGATTTCACAGTCAACATAGTAGAGAAATGTGGTGTTTGTTATCTGAGAAATGAGGTTTCCCCTTGAGTAGCACTGTGTGTATATGGAATTCTCCGATGTAAGTGCTTATATCATATTTACATCATCAAGATGTTATGTAAAATCCGCTATTTTACGGATTCATTCTTCTAAGTCTACGAGACATCTGGGCAAACATCACAATGATAACAGGGAACCTTGATTGAGATAAGCTTCTAGTGTGATGGCTGCTCTGGTTATCTAATGGATTCTAAGTTTTGAAATCTGCCATGAGATTTCTTAAGTATGCAACATTTTAAAATGCCAGATATATTAGCAACTAGAAAGCTATTTTGTAACCTTTATGATATGCATACTCTACAGTTTCTTAGAAGCATCAATATGGAAGGGGTCCTAAGGATGTTATGGTCTGACATCCATATGCTTTCATATGCTTAGAAAACTAAGATGCAAAGAGTTGAATTTCAACTTGCTTTTCCACTGTATCCCTTCAAAGTATACTGTTTAATCCTGGCTCTTCTTTCTAGCTATGTGATCTGGGACATGTCTTAGTTTCCGCACTTTTAACACAAACACAATAATAGTATCTACTGACAGGGTTGTTAAGGAAGGTTAGAATTTTTGGAAAAGAGCCAGGCATGTCATAAGCTCTCAATAAATGTTAGCATTTACTATGGTGTGGTTGTGCCTCTTGTTGCTTCATTGCCTAGTACAAAAGATGGTTTGTGGGTGGTGTATATGAGTGTGTCCAATGGGAGGAGCAGAGGAAGGTGAAATTGATAGTTTGACAATATTTTATTTATTCCCTTGTGTTTCAGACAGTGTGTTGAATGCCCAGGGTCCTTGCCTCTTATGAGGCTTACAAACCAGCAGATAAGATAGATACAATGTGACAATTATGATGTAGGATGAATGTTCTGATGATAAAAAATATACCTGAGAAATACATACTGATTTTAATTTTATTTTAGGTAAAGTTAACTAGGTAAGCAAAAATATATGTAGATGATAGATAGATATAGATAGATGATAGATGGCTAGATGATAGACAAATGGATAGGAAATTACATTTTTAGCTATATTGCATATGGTTTTTAAGATATCAATAAAAAAGTATTTGATAAGTTAATAAGGATATATGTGTGCATGTTAATATTGGTCAGCATGAATACAATAAATTCCATTTGCTATAATTACAGTTTTGTTATCAGTACACAGGGATTACCAACAACCTTATATTGTACAAACTACAAGTTCTCAATATTAGACAAAATAAACAGAAGCTAATACATTTCTCTAAAAAGTTAACTGCATCTAACCTTGCCAAACACTGCAAAGCACCACCTTACAATGGTAACATTCAAGTTGATTAATATAATATTTTCTCTCACAAGAGGATCATGTCACTATAATTCAAGGATCCTGATGAAGAAGTAATGGCTAAAGTGAATTTTTTGACAACTGGCAATATAGCTATATCATATAGATCATTTCTGTTATGATTTGTCAAAGAATCTTAAATTTTTTCCTATCTAAACTTTCACAAACACAAATAATAGATCTCTTTCCATATTCTCTGCAATAACATTTGCAGTAAATTTAATTTATAATACTGTACCAAGTATCCAGTGCTATACTGTCATTGAGATTATTGAAATGATAGTTCTCCTAGATAATCTATCAATCCAAATGGCAGAACTTGGACCAATCTCGTCTATATTAAAATTACCTTCCCTGTAAGAAACCTATAATTCTTTTCTTTTCTTTCACAACTTTGCCTCTATTTTGAGTTTTATGAATAATTGCTTTTCTACTGATCAAAAACAAATTCTAGTATACTAGATACACAATCATTGATCACTATAAGGACTAATGTATGAATAAAAATATGTTTATGTTTCAAACTAAAACTGACATCTTTGTAATAAGACCTCATATACAATCAACCACAATACTATCTTTCTACCTAGGGAGAGAGACAGCTTGGGTTTTAAAAGAGTCAAGATTTGGTGTGATAAAATACTGATGAGTTGCTTGCCTATCATTCTTCTGTGTCTTCCTTGTCTACTTTGATTTGTTAATATAATACACTAAGGGGATTGCTATTAATTAGTACAGTGCACAGAGTGCAAAATCATGACAAAAATTCTCCAGCTCCCTGTTTGCATTCACGAAGAATATTGTGGGAGCAGTTTGTCTAAAATGGTTAATGATAAATTAACATAGCATGGTTTAACATCATTCTACATTTAAAAAAATAAAAATAAAATCATTCTATATTGTGCTTTAAAATGGTAGCTTATTTGGAGTCTGGAAACTGGATTCACACCACTGTGTTGTATTTTGTTTTGTTTTTTCCCTCCATGGGAACATCAGTTGTATTGATTTTTACAAATCTTTACTAAGCAAGAGAAAAGCCATGCACAGAATTTTTTTTTTCCAGAACATTTTGGAAAGCTTGAAGACCAAAACCTAAAATAATAATATAGCTGCAGTAAACAAGCAATTGGCTTTGTGGATAAAATTTATTGATCTTCTTAACTAAATTAGTTCTTTATGTGGTGTATCATGGTCCTTGAAATTGGAAATTCTTGTTCAAGCCCCTGATGTCCTTCGTTCCTTCACTGATATTTGAAAGGATAGGGAGTCTATCCTCAAAATGGTGAAGAAACTGTTCCTCCTCCAGAAGGAGTTGGGACAAAATATATCTATAATTTATAATTGGCAATGGAAATTATACTTTGGCTAAAAAAATCAATCAATTAAAAGTTATGTGTCTTAAAAATTGAAGGAGCAAATGTAGTGCCTGTTATAAAAGTATATGGGGAAACTTAAGCCCTTAGTGGTCTGGGTTCTGAGATTAGCTTATCTAATTTTCAGAGAAGACACCAAAAGATGACTATCCATGGATATTAATAGGTTCTCTTAGATAAGTTTCACATTTGGACAGTTTAGGCAAGACTAAAACAATCAATGAGGTCAAGTGAGTAGAAAAATAATCTATTTCCCATTGTCTAGATAAAGCAGCTTAACTGCTATTATTTCATTCTGTAATCTGTTAGCATTACATACTACAAAACACAGATGATTTTACAAAACAGTAAATAGAAGCTTGTTTAGAAAATAAGCCAAAACACATGGTTACGGGTATTAGTGTTTTAACAAATAAACAGATAACCTTCTTGTTTTTTCCACTTTTATTTCAAAGCAGCTAATTCAGTCATAAGAGGAATTGTTTCTACAAGAGTGATCCATGAATGCCTACTGAGCATGGGGCTCTACCTGCCTCTCTACATAGGGTAAAAAAAAAAAATATTGTTCAAGAAACGAAACTCAGTGGTTCACCCAAAGATAAGAAAAACACTAATTTGAAAAGATATACACACCCCTAAATGTATTCAGCATTATTTACAATAGCCAAGATATGGAAGTAATCTAAGTGTCCATTGATAGAAGAATGGACAACAAAGTTGTGGTATATACAATGGAATATTATTCTGTCATAAAAAGAATATGATCTTGCCATTTGCAGCAACATGGATGGACCTAGAGTGTATTCTGCTAAATAAAATAAGTCAAACAGAGAAAAATGAATATTATATGATTTCACTTATATGTCGAATGTAAAAAAACAAAACAAATAAACTAAAACCAGAAACAGATCCATAAATACAGAGAACAAGTTGATGGTTGCCAGAAGGGAGGGGGATGGACAAAATGAGTGAAGGTGAGTGGGAGATACAGGCTACCAGTTATGGAAAAATAAGTCATGGGAATAAAAGGGACAACATGGGGAATATACTCAATGGTATTATAATAGCGTTGTATGATGACTGATGGTAGCTACACTTCTGGTGAGCATAGCTTAACATACAAGGGTTTTGAATCATTATGTTGTACACTTGAAACTCATGTAACATTGTGTGTCAGCTATACTCAAAAAAAATGAATCCAGTGGAGTTTGTGTACACTTACCTTTTATTGCACCTACCTAATTAAAAAGTATTAAGCATATAATTTGTTTCTGTTGGAGGGAAAAACTGGAAGCAACGAGCCAAGGATCTGATTTTGTTTTTGTAATTTAATTGCATTTTAAAAATAGGTAGTAATTCAATAACATGGCTCAAAATCAAAATAATATTACAAGAAGGAAACTAAGACAGTTCATTTTGTCTCCTCTCTTGATCTGAATCATTCCCATCCACCAGGGCCTATCACTCTAATTGGTTTCTAGAATAGCTTCTTATTTTTTCAGTGTATATATAAAGGATATATGAATATATGACTAAATGCACAATATATAAATGTATATATGTAAATATATATATATGTATATAGTTTTAGCTGTAAAGTTCTATCAGTTTAACAAAAGCATAAATTTGGGGGCCCACTTCCAAATTCGGAATCAGATGAGTTATATTATCCCCAAGAACTACCTCATGCTACCCCAGTGTACTCACTCTCTCCTTTAACCCCTGACAACCATCGCTCTGTACTCCCTCACTGTAACGTTACTTTTTAAAGAATGCTGTAAAAATGGAATTGTACAATATGTAGCCTTTTGAGGTTGGCTTCTTTCACTCAACATACTATCTTTGAGACCCACCCAAATTGTTGCATTTCATCAGCAATATCTGCTAGTGACTTTCTCTGAAGCCTCAGATTATGTCAGATTTGACTTTTTTTTTTTTTTTTTTCTACTTGCTTGGAGATATCTGTATGACTAGGCAAACAAATATTCTGGGTACACACAATACCTCACTTTTCATTTGAATTTGTAAAAACTACATTCATACACATAAACACATATGCATATACATACATACATGGCTTCTGTAGAGAAGGTATATCCGTAACATGACTCTTATAGATAAGGTATTAGAAAGGTTGGCAGGACAGGGCAAGGCAAGAGCTCTGGTGTTTAATCACTCACCTTGGAGTACTGTGTCTGGAAAATTACCTTTAAAAGACCAAAATACATTCTAAAACAGTAATTTGAATAAGGCTTGTAAAGTGAATCTGAATCTCTTTTTATGAATTTAACCCTTTCACTTGTTTCATGCATTCATTCCTTTCTGAATGGTTTGTCTTATTTTATTAAATGCAAACTTGCTCCTTTTCAACACCAGACACCCCATCCCATTGCTCCTAAATTTTGTGAACATTTCAACATGGCTATGGGTATCAGTTTATGTGCTTGCTTTTTATTGAATTATCTTGCTAGTTGTCTTCATTTCTCATTTTACTTTGGGTAAACACAGCTAAGTTCCAGGTAGGAAAATTTAAATCCAGGCTATTTTTCCTAGCACAGGGACCCATAATTCTGGGCCTTGATTTCAGTACTGGGACTCACAGTTGTTGCAAGAGAGACGTCCAATATTTAAGGTTTAGTTTTCCTTATTACTGAAACTTACTGTTCACTCTTCAATTTCCCCCTTTAACGATCTTAAATATAGGAATTTTTATTGTTGTTACTATGATATTTTAATTCATTATTTATGAAAAGAGTAATTTCAATTTGCCTTTAAGCACTAATTCTCAATTTATTCAGGATGTCCTGTTTAAGTATTGCTTCTGTAGTTAAAATGACTCCTAAAGGGCCACCATTCTATCTTATAAATATATATTCTTGGGCTTTTAGATACAAATTATGTAAAAATACATTAGTGGGCCTTGTATGAGACTTAGAATTATTTGTTTTTGACAAAGGCCACTGAGTGGGAAATATACTTTGAAAATGAAATGAGAATAATGTACCCAATATTAGAAAAATATTTAATTAAGCAGGCTAATTCCAGGTATAATATTGAAATATAATCACTATAATAATTCCACATACAAGAAATGTGAAGAAAATAGGTATAAATAGGTTGAATTTTCATGTGAGATTTGAATAGTTTTATTACTTTGAACTTAAACCTCTTGGATCACGTAAGTTATTAAATAGTCGAATAAAATTATTTTTACTCACCCAGAATTGATGATTTTAAATTTTAGCACAATTTAAATATATACACTAAAAAATTTCTCTGAATAACTTTATTTTTAATTGTCTAGATTCCATGTTTTCTAGTGGTTTTAGTTTAATTACAAATTTATTTTATGATATTCTAATATAGACTTGTCTTGGATTTGTGTAGCTAAGTCATAAATAAAAAATACTTTCTGACTAGATTTTTTTGAATCAAAGTAGATGTATCGGGTAAAATCACTTCTTTTAGTGATTCTTAGAAAAGATCCACTACACATAGTTCTTCATATGTTTTGTGTCGAATGGCATATTTTCAGTGGGACTTTGACAAGCTTGAATGTCTTCTAGGAGTGATCTAAATAAAATAAATTGTCTGAAAACAGTTTTATTAGTTATGGTTTATTCATTCCATGCCTTTCCACAGGGCATGTGCATAGTTGCATGCCAACCATGTGCAGACACTCTTCCAGGTGCTGACAATATATCTGTGGACAAGACTATTTTAACCCCTGCTGAAATGGCTGGAGCAGCTTTACCTGCAAGCAGAGAGAACACTTGCACAAACTTCTAACAGTTTTGGGCAGGATCACTTTAAAAAATCTGAAGCAATATATCCAACAACTCTTTATTGAGCATCTACTATGTTGCAGTTACTGTCTTGTTGCTGAAGGTGCAGAGACACAAATGAGCTCTCTGCTTTGAGAAGATTAAGGCGTGGTGCGATTGCAGGGGTAGAACCATGGCTGCATTTCACAAGGAGCCATACTTGGATCACCATGAAGTAATCATTAGCTTTTACATCACTTTATTACAAGGCAGCCTCAAAAAGAAATAGGCTGAGTTGTACCATAATGAGCTCCTTGTCACTCAAAAGCTGAATTATGATTTTTCAAGGGTATTTAAGTAATCCTATAGAAGGCAGCACAGGGCAAAGAACATTACATTTGAAATAGACGTGGTTTCTATTTCGCACTTGGCCACTTCCTGGGGATATTGGAGAGAAGAGTGATTCATCGAGTCCAAGATTTGTCGTTATCTTATACAAGGATAATGGGACTTGCTTTGGGGGAGCTATCGGATGAACGAACTGAGATGAAACATGTTGAAGAATTTTGTGATCTATGAATGTATGAAATATATAGAAGATTTTAATATTTTGGTAGGAGGACTGATGCTCTGTTTGTGATGTTAAAAGCTAGGTGAACTTTAGGTTTCCTTCTTGAACTAAAGCCCCCCAATTCTAGAGCTGGAATAGGTCTCACGAATATTTTATTAAATTCTCATTTTGCATGTGTTGAAACTAAGGATATATAAAACTATAGAAGCTATAGACATCAAATTTTACACATACTAGCTAATGGCAAAGATCGTAGAAGAAAATTATTTTGTCTTTCTCATCTTCTCTCCGCAAAAATAGTTTAACATCTAAACGTTTGTTCACTAAAAGTATTTTAACAATTTTTTTTCTACAATGTTCTTCTGGACTCCTTGTAAACAGAGCAGGTATGCTGTAATAAAAAAAATATTGATTCTGAAAATTTTCACCTAGTAATATAGTGTTTCATAATTATTATTTTGAGCTTTATTCATTTTAATGGGATTTTGAAAGATGACCAGCAGAAAGATATTATCCAGTGCTAAAGTATTTGTCAGGCATAAGAAGATATTTTTATGATTGTTCAATGCAAATAATCACATAGGGCTTTAATATTTTACAGTTTTCAAAGTATTTTTAGGTGCACAGAGAATAATGACATATTACTGCTATGTTCAAAATAAAACATTGTTATAAATATTAACTATAAAATTGATTAAATCTCAGAAAAGTCAGGACACATAAGCTGATAATCTTGTAAAATCGGGAACCAATGTGTATTTCATGTCTCTGAAAAGCCAAAGGAATAACAGGTTCTTATAAAAATACATTTTTCCTGCTACCTTTTTCATGACCTTTTATTGGTTTCAGGTGCAGTTGGGAACGTTAAAAATTATATATTCTGACAAATTACAATAAATTTTCATAAATAATTAATTTCAAGGAAACTAACTTTGTATAAGACCATTAATATGCCAACAAACATTACAACCAATTCAAATATAACTATTTAACTGAGCTAAGAGTGAATAGAATTACAATTTTAATGTACTAACAATCATTCTTAAAGATTAGGAAGGTAATATGATAATGACCTCCTCCCTAAAAATAGATTGCAGAGCACATTTACTAGCAATTAGGTGTGATGTTTTTTTAGAAATAAATGATATTTTTTGAATACTCCCTGTTTTGAGCGTTTTTGCCAACAAGACTGATTAACTGAGTTCATAATCTTTTGGCTGGCTCTGTATTGTTTTGAGGACAGGTTTAACAACAAGACATAGAATTCTTCAGTACCCAAGAACTATCACTAAATGAAAATCTCAATGAAAGTACCATCATGGAGGCAGAGGTATTTGTTTTTTTTACAAATTTAATTCTGTCACTGCAACAAAATTGCTAATTCATGCAACTGATGACCGCCTCTCATTAACAAGGGCCATTAACCAGTAATTATAACCAGGTTTTGATCACTAATTTATTTGTTTAAAAATATGTAGTCCTGGCAAAATATTCACTATGACTATCTAGTAGGGTTTAATGTAGTGAAAACATCTTTTTTTTTTTTGGTCTTCGGTTATGTGTGGAGACAAATTCTAAACAGAGGAGAGAATTAAATTATCTAGATAAGACTGAGTAACAAGACATTTCATCAAAACCTTTCAAGGTATTTAGGAAAATAACATTTTTGGAAATCATCCAAATATTATAAGATTGGTGGCTGTGTGCTAAAATTAACTGGGTGATTGCCACAATTTTCCAATTTATTTTCAATTTGTATAGAAAATCTAAATAGTCATTTGTTTGATTAAAAAAATAGCTGCAATGCAAAATTTTCTATGTAAGGACAAAAAGTATGTTGAAGTTATTTTATTAATATGTTTTAATGGGAAACAAATGGAAATGGTTTCGTTAATTTCTGAATTGCATTATCTTTTCTAAACTACATTATATTACAAAAGGAGTAAAAACAAGCAGAACTATATGTTAAACATAGACTTTTAAAAATATACAATCTCATGTTTATTTTAGTCACTTTTCATTTCACAACCAAATGAAACACACATATAATTTCAGAAATCACATAACTGAAAGAGAAATCAAAATCATGCTCAGATATATCCAAAATAATCATCACTCTGGAAAGCATGCCCAACTTATTTTAAAGGTGCATTATTGCCTGATTTAAAGGCAGACAGGGGCTGTGGGGCCACATTCCATGACAGAGAGAGCCTCTAGAGACATCTTTGATCATTCTTTGTGATGCATAAAATATGTCACAGTTGTGCTATAAAAGATATCAGCCATCAGGTAAGGCTGTCATTTGCCCTTGTAGTATTATATTGGAAAAATATGGCTTTTCTCTCTTGTATTTGTATGGGATTACTGCTCATGAAAACGCAGCCTATTTAGTCTGTGTGTGACCATTATCATACTCCTGGTTCCTTGCAAAAGAAAGTAGTCATAAATAAACATGCTAAAGAGAATAGATCTGGTTGATATTTTGTTTCAACATTTACCCATTTCATAAGTTGTTATAAGCTGTGAATATGTTAAGTACTGGTCTACATTAAAGTTGGGTTCTACAAAAGGATTGCATATTTCTCCAGAGAGTAGTTGCTTTCATTTGATTTCTGTTATGAATACATCTTAGTTTACTTCAAAATCTGAACCTATGTCACAAATAATATTTATAACAAAAGAACAATAGCAATAAACTATTCCAAAACGCTATATTCTTATTTCTCAGCTCCTCACATATTTTTTAAATTATACGTGTGTGTGAGAGAGAAAATTGGCTTCACTAATGTATTTAAGATAAAATAAACTGTAATTATTCTTGTGTTATAGCAGCAGTATTTTTCTATTGAATTTGTCTTTCAGGCATTAATATACATAAAATCTTTCTACCTTGTATCTTAAAAAGTGTTTCTTCCTATTTTTTTAAGTGGCAATGAAGCTGATTTACATATTTCTTTGGGAACATAGATTTTAACGTTGTATGGAAAATGTGGAAGTATTTTAATATGAGATCCAATTGAAAAGTGATTTTTATTTTTGATAATGCTAAGTAATTACTAAAGTTTTTACTGAGTTGAATTAATTGACCCTATAAATATTAGCAATACTTCCTAGAGAGTTTGTCAAGAATAACACTCCTGTCCGAAAGCATTTGGCTACCAAACCAAAAATAAACCAAACGAATAAGATACATAAACTATGTTTGAATGTGTGTTAATTCTGAACATCTGACAAGAGTTTTGCTAAAAGAACACAAATGCAACTTTCAGATAATTTTTATCTCCTTAATAATTTGTTGCCTTTTTAAAAATAAAGATTCTCAAGTTTTTATTTCTGTGTTGCAAAGTACTGCTTCTTGCACTTAAAAATTTAGCAATTTATTTATAAATTGAGAAGGAGGAACCTCTTTTAATGGAGAAATAACATACGGTATAACAGACCGGATCGATTAAAGGCCTCCATCTGGCTCAAGTCTAGAAAAGTTGCTGCCATATGTTTTGAACAGCACAGCAAAACTAACTGTTTCATACTGTCACCACCTCCAGATTTGTTTTATAAATTGCATTTAGTTTTAATATACACGCATATATGTGTATATATGTATATATGAAACACCAGGTATACTTTTATCTATGCTTCTTTGCTTAATTGGAAAGCAGACATATATAAAATTTTAAAAAGGCCCTTGGTCTTCATGGTTCAGTGTGAAAGGCAGTTGACAGCTTTAAAGAACGAGAGAGGCACAGTTTGCTGTAATTTGTTTACTTAGTGATGTTTAAATCTTAAGTGAATTTAGATTATTCTATAATGATAGCTCATATTTGAGGATTAGCCAAAAAGATAGAATAATAATAATATCTTAAGGGAGAAAATTTTATAGAATTCACATGAATGTTAGAGATGGTAATATCAAAAATGTATTCAGTAGTCTTGTTTTTTTAAAGGTAAAATTTCATAAAGATAGATTTAAAAATCAGAATATATATGTTGCTGTTGGAAAAATAACATATCAGGTTCAAATGAAATTTAGGAATGTTAATCTCTTTTGCAGCTGCTATTTTTGTTTTATGGTATTTTTACAGCTGTTTTTAATTTCTTTTAAGAAATACTAAACCTTTAGGAGAATTCCCATGTGAACAACCACAGTACAGATAATTGGTTTCATTGCAATTCAGATTATGAACATCATTTTTCAGTTGTTACTTTCAAACTATATACATAGCTAAATCTGTAAGCCATTTTCTTTATTCAGCTACTATCAAAAGGGGAAAAATCAGTTAAAAGCATCACAAAGCCTTACTCTTTACCTGATAGGGTGCAATGTTTAAAAATATTTACCTTCCTCAATAAAACATTAATATATCCTATATAGTACGTGCAGATGTAACCTATATTTTTTATTAAGAAAAGCAGAACAACATAAATTATGAAAATTCTTTCAGAACTACAATTCCTTTAATAAATTTCAGAATTGGCATTTATCATGCAATCCTATTTCTAGATCTAACATCCTCTTCTTTGATTAATTATTGCCACAGACTGTATATCTTCATTTGGAAGCATCCTTGATTAGCAGCCACACCTATACCAATGCAGTTTTTAATAGAAGCCACCCTTCCTATGCAAGCCGCAGGGGAAAGTAATTAAATTTAATAGAAGCCGTCTTTGTTTTATAGCCACCCTCAATTTAAAGCCACAGGGGTACGTAATTAAATTTAACAGAAGCCATAGCTTCTAAACAAAGATATACAGTATCAGGTAGGTATGCAGCGGTACAGAAATAAGAAGTACTCTACCTTGGGAGTTGTGAAGAGTGTGGGTTTATATGAAGCAATGTTAAAAAAATGTAAAAGTTCGCAAAACACTTTTTCAGAAAGTGATTCAAAATGGGTGGGGAGGGTGCAGTTGTCACCCTGCATTTTTCAAGCGGCAGTAAGAGGTGGGGCTGCTACACGCCCTCGCTAGACCACAATAGCTTGGACAGTTGCCTGGTGTGAGCATTGGATGCTTCTTTCCCTCTCATGTCAGTTGGACGAGTACAGTCTTTCCTACTCAAACATAGAATAGTGAGATCGGTGAGCAGCAATTCACGGGAACATACGAAACGTGGTGTTCAGGCTCATGTATTCTAAACCTGAACTGATAATTGTTTTGTTTTGTTGTTAGTTTGATGGTTTTGAAACTACGGTGACCGTGGGCCCTCGATTAGCGGACCCTGCCCGTAGCCAATGGCTTGTGTGACCAGGATCTAGACTAGAAGCACCGTTTGGGTGGTTAATTTCAGCTTCATTCTGGGGAATGTTTTGGCAGGTTGTCTCACCACACCGTCAAAATATTTTGATGGACCTACAAAGAGGATGATGAAGACGTATTCTAGAACTCACACTAACCACAGGAAAATGTTTGAGGCTTTTTTCCCACAAAGTAGTATGTGCCATGTAACCAGTTTTAATTCTTAAATTCTGAGTTTCAACACTGCTTTTAAAATTTCAAATTTTCAAGTTCATTGGGAACATTTCATCCATGCTTTGTCATGAACCGTGCTTTAATAATGCATGGGCCTCAGATAGGGCAAAAGCCTAAAGTGGAAACAAAGCAGCTGGTCGCATATCCAGTGATATTCTAGATGCATTGCCTTTGAAAGATTGTTCATAGTCACTAAAAAGAGAGGAGAGGAGAAACTTTGAGATTCAGCAGCCCAGATGGTAAAAGACAGTAGGAGCCGCCTGTAGGCATATGGTACACAGAGAATGTACCAAGAGTGTGTTAATAAGGGAAATTAAAATTTGTATTTTAAGTAGCATGTGAGTACAAGATGGATCGTGACTAGGAGAGATGAGAACGCAGCTCTAAGGACGTCTACATGTAAGAGAGATATAAACAAAGGGGGTTTTAACATGCAGATTTAGTGATCAGCTATCATCATATACTCACAAGTTATTGATTGTTGTGATTTTCCTTAATACATGTACAAGCTTACATATTTTGTGATTTGTCAATAGAAAATTAAGTTTTGTAACTAACAGATGTTATCTCAACTACTTCAAAGAACACAAATGCTACACGTGTGTAATGACAGATTCTTTACAATGGATTGTTCTGCTGCGACGGTGCCTGGAGTCAACTGACCACAGTAGTCTTCCCAGTCGGGAGGAGTTGAAACCTCTCTAAATTTAGCCAGCTACCACAACTTTCTTTCAATTAAAGAATCTTAATCAATGAGTATTTATTCCCATGTTTGTGGTTGTCTCATTTAAGTCCCTATAGATTTTTTTCTTTTTTCACTACGAAGGTTCAAACGTTCAGGGTTGAATGTGTGGGCCATCCCAGACTCTATTATCATTATTCCAACTCTTTTAAGAAAATTTTTCATATTTGTATTCCCCTTTTACTTTTTATTATTGTTTTAATCAGACTCGGGATTGAGTCTTCCCACTTTTCTATCAATTTTTTAAAATTTTATTTAAATTCAATTAATTCACATATAGTGTATTATTGGTTTCAGAGGTAGAGGTCAGTGATTCATCAGTGCTCATTACATCAAGCACCCTCCTTGATGTCCATCACCCAGCTACCCCATCCCCCCCATCCCCCTCCCCTCCAGCAACCCTCAGTTCCTATGATTAAGAGTCTCTTATGGTTTGTCTCCCTCTCTGAGTTTGTCTTATTTTATTTTTCCCTCCCTTTCCCTATGTTCCTCTGTTTTGTTTCTTAAATTCCACATATAAGTGAAATCATATAATTGTCTTTCTCTGATCAACTTTTCTCAAGAGGGATTTTTCTTCTGTTTGGACTATTGAGGCAGAGAATATCTTCACAGAGAATGCTTCTGCCTTGAGGTAAACCAATAATCCTTTTCTGGTTTTCTAAGGGTATACTAATATTGGCAGTATTTTCAGAACAAGTAAAGTGTCAAAATGTCTCAGTTCCTTGCCTTCGTTGTCAGGAGTGCTACCTTTTCCCAGCTTAAGTTAACCATACGTAGCTCAGGTAGATCATTGTTCCCACACAGATGAGCTTGTTTAGACAGTGCAAAGATATTTGGAATTGCTTGCATTGAATCACATAACTCTACTGCTTAAAATATAAAACCAATTACTATATGTTTACATTCCCAAGGATCTAGAAGTGGTAGGTTTCCTATTTTATCTCCATATCCACTGATACACACCTGGAATGATCTGGCAGTTTCTGGCGGGTATAATCTGAGAAAGGGCTTTTAAGGTCACTCCCAAACCTGCTTTAATATGGCAAATGGTAATTACTTTGATGAAAGTATGTCTGTATGATTGTGACAAAATGTTTAACTCTTCTAAAATCTATAAATAGACATTAAGTATTTTTTTTTTTACCATTTTCTTGAAAGGTATCGGAAGTTTATTACAAATCCTTAAGAAAAAAGAAGCAGGATGCTTGGGAATTTGAAAGTGGGTAGTATGCCACAGTTTATGTATCAACCTTGCTTCTCCTATTACACACAAACACAGCACAACACAACCCACAAACACACACATACATACAACCATTCAGTTTGATTTCTTCCACTGGAGATTGAGGGAGAAAGATAAGCTGTAACTGTGCAGCTGGTAATTATGGCAATACCCAAAATACTAAGGAAAAAATGAAAGTATATAGTTAAAGTGATTTTATTTAAAAGACTACGACACAGTGTCATATTAACTGTGTAACTGTTAGAGCAGTAACTGCCAGTTTAGGGGAAGGGACAAGAAAAATGATTGAAATATGGCTGAACATCGAGATTAGCAAACTGGGAAATGTGGAAATGTGGTTAGAAAAGCTATGGATTCATCATATGGATTCATCACTGGGGGTAAAAACAAGCCCAGAGACTCCCTACCCTCTTTCCATTATGATGGAAGAATGGGAGGAAGAGGTAAAATCCCAGTAGAAGAAGCTGCAGTGGTAAGAGAAAAGATATTCCTCTGGCCATCTGGTCACCAGACTGGGGGCTGCAATTCTCATATGCTAACTTGGTTCTACTTTAATAGGACACACATATATTAAAACCAACCAGAACCAAGATTGTTAAGTTCTATTCCATAAGAGTAATTTATACATGGTCTATGCTTTTTTTTTTTTTTTAAGATTTTATTTATTCATTTGACAGAGAGAAAGAAAGCATAAGCAGGCGGAGTAGCAGACAGAAGCAGGGAGAGAAGCAGGCTCCCCTCTGAGCGAGGAGCCCGACGTGGGGCTTGATGTGGAGCTCGATCCCAGGACCCCGGGATCATGACCTGAGCCGAAGGCAGACGCTTAACCAGCTAAGGCACCCAGGTGCCCCTACACGGTCTATGTTAAAATGAGTCTGTGTTGATACATTTTTTTGAAGCCTGTGTATTCGGTTCCAAACTAGACATGCATCATGCCAACCTCCTTTCTGAAAGAATAGTATTAGAGTTTTTGTTTTTTCAAAAAAAGTAATGATGTTCAATCCAATGATGGATATAATGTTCCAATTCTTTATACATATTCATTTTGAGCGGTATTCTATTTAAATTGATTAACAGTGATACTGGAATGAAACAATGAAGAATTTTGAACATCAAAGATTTGCAAACACCATGGAAAGATTGATTTGTGTTTAGCATGGTTATGGTATTTTGTGTAATTTATTCCCTTCTAATTATTTTTTATTGCCTATTTTGAGATGATTATTCAAAATCCTCTCCCCTAGATTTCCTCATTAATCATTTTTCAATCTTATTTTTTCCAATAACAAGACCAACAAATAACCTGTTATCTGCTGACTACAAATTAATGTAGATTTGTAAAATTGTGGTAAAAATACATACTACAAGATCTATCTCCTGAATAAATTTTTAAGTGAACAGCACAGTATTGTTAACTATAAACACAAAGTTACACAGCAGAGCTCTAGAACTTTTTTTTTTTTTTTATGTTACATGACTGAAACTGTTCCTATTGAACTGCAACCTTCCATTTCCACAAACCTACAACCCTGGCAACCAGGGTTCTACTTTCTACTTTAGTGAATTGAACTATTTTAGATACCTCATATCAGTGGAATCATGCAACATTTGTCCTCTGCGACTGTCTTACTTCACTTAGCATGTCTTCAAGGTCAATTTATGTTGTGGTAAATGACTAGATTTTCTTCTTTCTTATGAAAGAATGTATATCCCATGATATAACACATTTTCTTTATCCATTCACCCAGAGATGAACATTTAGGTTGTTTTCACATCTTGGCTATTGTGGGTACTGCTAAAATGAATGTTAAGAGTGCAAATATCCCTTCAAGATCCT
Organism: Halichoerus grypus; assembly: GCF_964656455.1. Lineage (NCBI taxonomy): Eukaryota > Metazoa > Chordata > Mammalia > Carnivora > Phocidae > Halichoerus > Halichoerus grypus. The sequence goes on from NC_135716.1 coordinate 55,052,417, forward strand.
AATTTTTTTTTTTTTTTTTGATAAATACCTGGGAGTAGGATTGCTGGGATCCTATGGTAAGTCTAATTTATATATTTTTTTAGGAATCTCCATATTGTTTACCATAGCGACTATATCATTTTGCATTCCCACCAGCAGTACATAATGGTTTCAATTTCTTAACATCCTCATCAGCACTTGTTACTTTCTGTTTCTTTTGATAATGGCTATCTAAACAAAAGTAAGGTGATATCTCATTGTGATTTTGATTCACATTTCTCTGATGATTAGTAATATTGAGTACCTTTTCATATACCTATTGGACATTTCTATAACTTCTTTTAAGAAATTTATTTGCCCATTTTTAAAGTAGGTTATTTTGGTTTGTTTTGTTTGTTTTGCTACTGAGTTGTATGAGTTCCTTACATATTTTGGATATTAACTCCTAATCAGATATATGATTTGCAAATATTTTCTTCCATTCTGTAAGTTGCCTTTTTACTCTGCTGACTGTCTCCCTTACTGTGCAGAAACTTTTAGTTTGATTTAGTCTCACTTGTCTATTTTTGCTTTTATTGCCTGTACTTGTGGTGTCATATCCAAGAAATAATTGCCAAGACCAACATCATGAAGTTTTCACTTAGTTTTCTTCTAGGAGATTTACAGTTTCAAGTCTTACATTTATGTCCTTAATACTTTTTGAAAGTGTTTTTGTGTATGGCATAAGATACGGGTTCAATTTCATTCTTTTGCACATTGATATCCAGCTTACCCAATAGCATTTGTTGAAAAGACTATCTTCTTCCCATTGTATAGTCTTGGCATCCTTGTGGAAGATCAATTTGCTGTCTATGTATGAGTTTATTTCTGGGTTTTTATACTGTTCTGCTAGTCTATATGTCTGTGTTTATGTCAGTATCATACTGTTTTTATTACTGTATCTTTGCAATGTATTTTTAAAATTAGGAAATATATGCCTCCAACTTTGTTATTCTTTCCCAAGATTATTTGGCTATTCGGGATCCTTTGTGATTCCATATGAATTTTAGGACTGCTTTTTCTATTTCTGTAAAAAATGCCATTGGAATGGGATTTTGATAGGGATTGCATTGAATCTGTAGGTGGTTTTGGGTAGTACGGACATTTAAAAATATTATTGAATCTTCTGATGTATGAATATAGGATATCTTTCCATTTATTTCTATCTTCTTCAATTTTGAAATTGTTTTGTAGTTTTCAGTGTACAAATATTTCACCTCCTTGGTTTAGTTTATTCCTAAGTATTTTATTCTTTTTGATGCTATTGTAAATGGGATTTTCTTGGTTTACTTCTCAGATTATTCATTGTTAGTGTTAGAAATGCCACTGGTTTTTGTATCTTGGTTTGTATCCTGAAATTTCATTGAACTTATCTGAGTTCTAATAGTTTGTGTGTGTGTGTAGTCTTTAGGGTTTTCTACATAAAAGATCATATCATCTGCAAACAGAAATAATTTTACTTTTTCCTTTCTGATTTGAATGTGTTTATTTATTTTACTTGTCTAGGACTTCCAGTACTTTGTTGAATAGCAGTGGAGAGAGTTGGCATCCTTGCTTTGTTCCTCATCTTAGAGGAAAAAAATTCAGTTTTTCATCCTTGAATATGATGTTAACTGTTGGCTTTTCATATGTGGCCTTTGTTATGTTGAAGAATTTCCTTTTATTCTTAGTTGTCTAGTCTTTTTTAAAAGGCTGTTGAGTTTGTCAAATACTTTTCCTGCATCTATTGATATGATCATGTAAGTTTTAATCCTTTGTTCTACGAATGAGGTGATCACATTGATTGATGTTGAACCATCCTTGCATCCCAAGGATAAGTTCCACTTGCATATATTCTACATGGTATATGATCCTTTTAATATACTGTTGAATTTGTTTGCTATTATTTTGCAAGGATTTTTCATCCATTTTATGGATATTGATCTGTAGTTTTCTTTTGTTCTAGTGCCTTTTTCTGGCCATGGCATTAGTGTAATGCTGGTCTCATAAAATAAATTTAGAAAGGTTCCCTCCACTTAAATGTTGTTGGAAGAATTTAAGAAAGAATGGCATGTTCTATAGAATTCTCTAAATGTTCAATAGAATTCACCAATGAACCTGTCTGGTCTTGGCTTTTTTACCTTTTATTGTGTGTCTGTGGGGCTGGTGGGGATGGTTTCATTATTAATTCTATATCATTAATAGTTTTAGGTCTGTTCAGATTTCCTTTTTCTTCATGATATGGTCTTGTTAGGTTGTATGTCTCTAGGAAGTTATCCATTTCTTCTAGTTTATGAATTTGTTGGTATAATTGTTCTTCATGGTCTCTTATCTTTATTTATGTGGTATCAATTTTGTGCTAATGTCTTCTTTATTTCTAGTTTTGTTTATTTGATTCTTCTCTTTTTTCTTAGTCTAGCTAAAAGTTTGACAATTTTGTTGAACTTTTTGGAAAACCACTCGATATTGTTCACTAATGTTTTTCTATTCTGTTTTATTTCTTTTGTATTCTTTATTATTTCTGTCCTTCTGCTAACTCTGGGCTTATCTTGTTCTTTTTAGTTTCTTGAGGTATATATTTGGGCTGTTTATTTGAGACCTTTCTTCTTTATTGATGTAGGCATTTATCACTATAAACTTCTCTCCTAATACCATGTTTGCTGTATCCTGTAGGTTTTGCTCTGTTGTATTTTCATTTTTATTGGTCTTAATATTTTATAATTACCTTTTTGGATTTTTTTGTCCCATTGATTATGTAAAAGTATGTTGTCTCATTTTCACATATTTGTGAATTTTTCGGTTTTCCTTCTGTTATTGGTTTCAAGTTTCATTCCACTGTGGTTGGGAAGATACTTGGCATGATTTCAGTATTCTTATATCTGTTTACACTTGTTTTGTGACCTCACATGTGATCCATGCTGAAGAATGTTCTGAATGTGTTTGAGAAGAATATTTATTTTGTTGATGTTGGGTAGAATGTCATGTATTTGTCTATTAGGAACATTTGGTCTATACTATTGTTCAAGTCTTCTGTTTCCTTCTTAATCTTTTGTCTGGATATTCTATCCATTATTGGAAGTGGGGTATTGAAAGTTCCTACTATTATTGTGCTGTATTTTTTTCTTCAGTTCTCTCAATGTTTCCTTCGAAGATTTGGGGGCTCTGGTGTTGGGTGCATATGTGTTTATAATTGTTTTATCTTGCTGGTTAACTGACCCTTTTGTCATTATATAAGGTCCTTCTTGTGATAGTTTTTGACTTAAAGTCTAGTTTGTCTCATATAAGCACAGCCGTCCCTGCTCTTTTATGATTAACATTTTCATGAAATATCCTTTCAATTTCAGCCCATGTATGTCCTTATAACAAAAGTGAGTCTCTTGTAGACAGCATGTAGGCAAATCTTGTTTGTTGTTGTTGTTTTAATTTATTAAATCATTCTGTCATTTGGGGAATTTAATCCATTTACTTTTATTTTTTTTCTTTTCTTTTATTATTATGTTCAATCCATCTACTTTTATTTATTTATTTTTAAAGATTTTATTTATTTATTTGAGAGAGAATGAGATAGAGAGAGAGCATTGAGGGGGGAAGGTCAGAGGGAGAAGCAGACTCCCTGCTGAGCAGGAAGCCCTATGCGGGACTTGATCCCAGGACTCCATGATCATGACCCGGGCCGAAGGCAGTTGCTTAACCAACTGAGCCACCCAGGTGCCCCCAATCCATCGACTTTTAAAGTAATTATTGATAGGTAAGACTTGCTATAACCATTTTGTTAGTTGTTTTTCATCTTTCTTGTGGTTATTTTGCCCTGCTTTTCCTCTCTTGCTCTTTCTTTATTTCATTGATTGTTCATAGTGACATGCTTTGATTTCTTATTTATTGATTGATTTATGTGTGTATATATTATAGGTATTTTCTTTGTGGTTACCATGGGGCTTATGTAAAACATCGTACAGTTTATAACAATCTATTTTAAGCTGATACCAGCTTAAGTTTAGTAGCATACAAAAAAGTCCATACTTTTACTTCTCCCCTGATCCACTTTATGTTATTGACGTATTCATGAACATATTTTTATAGTCATAGTTATTTTTATACTTTTGTCATTTAACTTCTCTATCAGAATTAAAAGTGACTTACGCACTGCTATAACAGTATCACAGTATTCTGTATTTGTTTGTATATTTACCTTTATCAGCAAGCTTTATGTTTTCATATGATTTTGTGTTCCTGTTTAACATGCTTTTGTATCAATTTAGAGGACTCTCTTTAGCATCTCTTATAAGGCAGTTTTAGTGGTGATAAACTCCTTCATCTCTTGTTTATCTGGAAAATCCTTTCTCTCCTTCATTTTTGAAGAACAGTTGCTGGATGTAATGTTCTTGGTTGGCGATTTTTTCTTTCAGAGACTATATCATCCCATTCTCTTCTGGCAGGGTTTCTGCTAAGAATTCTATTGAGTTTTATGGGGGTTCCCTTGTATATGATGAGTCACTTTCCTCTTGTTGCTTTTAAAATTTTCTCTTTGTTTTTGATTTTTGAAAATTTTGTTATATGTAGCTCACTGCAGACTTCTTTAAGTCTGGTTTCATTTTATTTAATAGATATGAGGCTTCTTGAATCTGGATGTCCTTTTCTTTCCCCATACTTGGAAAGTTTTTGTCATTATTATTTTTTTTTAATAGGTTTTCTTCTCCTTTATCTCTGTCTTCTTCTGTGAGTCTCGTAATGCATGTATTGATCTTGTTCGTATTCCATAAGTCTCTTAGGCTTTGTTCTCTCTTTTTCATTCTTTCTTCTTTTTGCTCCTCTGACTGGATAACTTCAAATGACTTTAAATTTGCCAGTTCTTTATTTTGTTTCATAATGTGGGCTGGGGAACCTTCTAGTGTTTTTTTTTTTTTTTTTTTTAGTTCAGTTATTGCATTCTGAACTAAACTCATTCTCCAAATTTTCTGTTCGATTCTTTTTACATTTTCTATTTCTTTTTGAAATTCTTACATAGTTTATGCATTGATTTTCTGAGCTTCTTGAGCATCTTTTTGACTGTTATTTTAAATTTTTTGTCAGGTAATCCATATACTGTATCTTTTGAGTCAGTATCTGAGATTTATTTTGTTCCTTTGATAGGGCCATTTTTTCTTGTCTTTGTATTCCTTGTAACTTTTGATTATGTTCATGCATTTGAAAAAACAGCCACCTCTTCCAGTCTTTATGGATGGGTTTTATACAGGAAAGACCTTCAAAAATCAGCCTGGCTAGAGATTCTGTGGGCTTCTTAAACCATTTCTGTGGCTGTATCTTCTCTATAAATTTCTAATTGGAGGCATATGCCATTTTTGTTTTTATTTTCCAAGAGTTTGCAATCTCTTGTTCTCTTGGTGACTAAGACAATCATAAATTCTCATGCCACTCAGCTCATTTTTGTTCTTAGCGCTGTTTGGTTTGTTTAGGCTGCTATGACAAAAATACCAGAGACCAGGCAGCTTAAACAACAAACTTTATTTCTCACAGTTCTGGAGGCTGGGGAGTCTAATATCAAGGCACTGGCAGATTTAGCATTTGCTGAGGACCTTCTTCCTGGTTCATTGATGGCCACCTTCTTGCTGTGTCCTCCTCATGAAGAAAAGGGTGAGAAAACTCTTTGACACCTCTTTGTAAGGACACTAATGCCATTCATGAGGTCTTCATCTCATTACCTAACCATATCTGAAAACATCACCTGCAAATACATTGGGGATTAAATTTCAGCATGAGAATTTGGGGGAACACATACATTCAGTTTATGGCATTGGCTGCCAAGCATCTAGAGCATACAGCATTCTATCTGTGCTCTGAGATGAGTAAGACAGAAGCCAGTCCCTAAGGCAGCCCCTGTGAAAAGTCAGAATGTTGGACATATGGTCCAATCTTCTCTTTCTGTCCCTAGGGAGAAAACAGGAGCTGGGAGTTTCCTCCCAATTGTGTGTGCTGTGCCAGTGGGGGGAATGATAGTGAGAGGGTACCACAAATTTTCCTACCACCTTTGATGTAGCTGCTTTTGTTTTCCTTGGTGACAAAAGCCTCTTAACTGGTGTATAGATTGCTCAAAAAGACATTGTTTCATGTATTATTGTTGAATTGGTGTTTCCATAGGAAGAAGGAGCACTGTCTTGCTCTCCTAATTATTCTAATATGAGCAAAACATAGTTTTGTAAACTACTACATTTAAATTGATAAGAGCACATATTATTAAGAAAAAAACCCAGAAATTTGAAAGGATTACAATGCTTCAATATGTTTCCCTTTAATTTTAATAAAGAGATTACAGTCTTTTGCTTATGTCAAGCCACAAATTTCGGTAATCTCATTTGCAACATATGTACAGTAGTCTCTTATCCACGGGGAATACATTCCAAGACCCTCAGTGGATGCCCAAAACCATGGATAGAAACAACCCTATGTGTACTATGTTTTCTGCCTATACGTACATGCCTATGATAAAGTTTAATTTATAAAGTAGGCACAGTAAGAGTTTAGCAGCAGTAACTAATACCAAAATAGAACAACTTTAATGATATCATAAAAGTTGTGTGAACGTGGTCACTCTCTCTCAATTATCTTATTATACTATAGTCACCCTTCTTCTTGTGATGATGCTAGATGACAAAATGCCCACAGGATGAGATGAAGTGAAGGGAATGATGTAGGCATTATGAGATAACCTGAGGCTACTACTAACCTTCTGATATGTCAGAAGTAGGATCATCTGCTTCCAGACTGCCCCTGACCATGGGTAATTGAAACTGGGGAAAGCAAAACCACAGGTAAGAAAGACCACTGTATATTGCAAGGAGTCTCTGTCTGTATTTATGTGTGCATCTAAATTAAATTTTAAATATCACAGTATAGGTATAACACCATGCAATAAAAAATTAGCCATGTAGTTATATAATTTATGCTATTACAAACTCTTATAACTAATATTAATTTGTATGTTGTGATTTTATTTTATTTTTATAGTAATTTTAAAAAGGATATTTAAACTAATGGGCATATAAAATGTAACAATGTTAACTATGAACCATAAACTTTGAATTTTCATAGAGAATTTTGTTTTAAAATTTGACACTCTGTCATATAACTTTCAGTAGTGTTTTAGCTATAATACCATCCAAGCAAGGAAAAATTAAAGGACACTATTAAATATAAAAATCATCCTGGGTAAAAAATTCCTATTTCCAGTTATGTGAACCATTAACCACAAAACTATTGGTGGGGGGGGAGGGGAAATATGAACTATAAAATTTAAGAGGTGGAATGCATGAAAAACTATAAAAATTAGGAGGGGGAATGCATGAAAAAATGTTGAAGACCAACAAATACTTGTAATTTGAATATAAATTTAAAATACTGTAGAGAGGGGCACCTAGGTGACTCAGTGGATTAAGCATCTGCCTTCGGCTCAGGTCACGATCCCGGGGTCCTAGGATTGAGTCCAACGTTGGACCCTCCTGCTCAGCTGGGAGTCTGCTTCTCTCTCTACCCCTCCCCCGTGCTCGTGGTCTTTCTCTCTCTCATACTCTCTCTCTCTCCCTCTCAAATAAATAAATTTTTTTAAAAATCTCTAAAAAAAATTTAAAAAAATAAAATCTTAAAAAAAATACTGTGGAGAAAACTAGCTCAGGCTGATGAGTGAAAAATCAAGAGGAAATTCTTACTTCTAGTTCGGTCACATTATTTTAAGATTTATGTGGTCTGAATTATCATTCCTTAGAAAGACAATAGGAGGGGACTATTTCCTCTTAATTCCTGGCAAAGAAAGACTACAAAGATTAATCCTATAATATCTAGTGACAAAAGTGTAGCTTCATAAGTTTTTTCTGTTAGCATATTTTTACCAAAGATGTAGCTAAAATGTTAAAACAGACTATGCCAAAAATATATAATATAGGTCATTAATGAGCTAAAATGTTAAAACAGACCATGCCAAAAATATATAATATAGGTCATTAATGAGGTGGATTTAGTGACCCTGGAACTCATCTATACTCATTTAATAGTATCTTTATCGAAGCAAGTAAAACTTTAACATTTACTGCTGTAGAGAAAAATTATGAATTATTTTAATTATTAGGAAATAATTTTGGTAATATGTAATCAGATTAGAATTATAGGACAACAAAAATTGGCATGATTATTATTTACCAAGAAGGGGAAAACAAACACAATAGCAGCAGAATTTTAGATAAGAAGTAAAGAGAAGAAAAAGAGAAACCTAAAGTTATTTTATAAACTAAATAAAAAACAAAATCCTTGCTGCAGGTAGAAAAAATAATATGGCATTATTTGCCTCAATTATCTGCATAATTTAGGTGAAGTTAGACAATTTTGATTGAAACATCCTAGATTATGGCTTTAATTTTCCATTTTACCTTTTTGTGTTGGAAATATTTTATGCACTACATATATTATTAGGGGAGAAGTTGGAATTACAGCCACCAGTACTGAGTCAAGAGAATACAGTGAACCTATTGAAGGTAGTAATCTATAGAGAAAAATTAAAAATGTAAGTAATAATGTCTCCTATGATTATCCAATCAAATTTGCAGAAGTTATGGTATAGGTAAGGTTGATTTTTTTAAAAGATTTTATTTATTCATTTGAGAGAGAGACAGATAGAGAGAGTACAATCAGGGGGAGAGGTAGAGAGAGAGGGAGAAGCAGACTCCTCGCCGAGCTGGGAGCCCGACATGGGGCTGGATCTCAGGACCTGGAGATCATGAACTGAGCCAAAGGCAGACACTTAACCATCTGAGCCACCCCAGGCACCCCACTAAGGTTGATTTTTATCTTCCTGCCTATTTAATTTTCTTTACCGACATGTTTGACTGTCAAATAGAGAGCAGAATTAAATTTGAATTAAGTTTTGCATAATTTCTGAAGAAATGTTTCATAGATACATTAGACATAAACAAATACAGATTTAATTTTGGGTTTATTATAATATTCTAAGAACCTTAGAGTATTTAGAAGATAAAGATATTTATGAGAGGGGCACCTGCGTGGCTCAGTTGTTAAGCATCTGCTTTTGGCTCAGGTCATGATCCCAGTGTCCTGGGATCGAGCCCCGGATTGGGCTCCCTGCTCCGCGGGAAGCCTGCTTCTCCCTCTCCCACTCCCCCTGCTTGTGTTCCCTCTCTCGCTGTGTCTCTCTCTGTCAAATAAATAAAATCTTAAAAAAAAAAAAGATATTTATGAGAGAGACAAATATGATTTCTGGCAACATTTCATCTTATTTTAGGAGATGAACTATGGAAAATATAGAGATATTTTTATTGTGATTTAGTGGTTAAAAATGTCTTTCTTGGGGCGCCTGGGTGGCTCAGTAGGTTAAAGGTCTGCCTTTGGCTCAGTTCATGATCCCCGGGTCCTGGGATCGAGTCCCACATCAGGGTCCTTGCTCGGCAGGGAGCCTGCTTCTCCCTCTTCTTCCTGCTCCCCCTGCTTGTACTCTCTCTCTGTGTCAAATAAATAAATAAAATCTTTAAAAAAAATGTTTTTCTTGTTTCACAAATAAGATGTTTAATTTAGTTATAGTGGAAGCTATACATGTAAATAAATATGGGACAAACCTTTATTGATTCTATTCAAGTGGAATCTGGAAAATTATTTTAAACCTGACAACAACATGGTGGAAGGCCCAATGGTGTCAATGAAATATGTAGAAATAAAACTCTGGACTGTAGTAAAAATAAGCTCCTTGAGATAAAAATGATAAATTTATCCTTGATAGTGGCAGCTATTACATGAAACCTATCATTTAAAATATATTTATGTACATTCAACAAGTGGTGTTAGGAAAACTGGACAGCTACATGCCAAAGAATGAAACTGGACCACTTTCTTACATCATACCCAAAAATAAACTCAAAATTGATTAAAGACCTAAATGTGAGATCTGAAACCATTCAGATCGTAGAAGAGAGCATAGGCACTAATTTCTCTCACATCAGCCATAGCAACATTTTTCTAGATATGTCTCCTGAGGCAAGGAAAACAAAAGCAAAAATAAACTATTGAGACTACACCAAATAAAAAAGCTTCTGCACAAAGAAGGAAGCAAAGGTTGCCTAGGTGGCTCAGTCATTTGGGCATCCAACTCTTAATTTCAGCTTAGGTCATGATCTCAGGGTTGTGAGATCAGCCTCCCATTGGGCTCTGTGTTGGGCATGGAGCCTGCTAAAGATTCTCTCTCACCCTCTCCCTCTGCCCCACTCACCCATCTCTCTCTCTCTCCCTTTCTAAAAACAAAACAAAAAAACAAAGAAGGAAATAGCTAACAAAACTAAAATGCAACCCACTGAATGAGAAAAGACACTTGCAAATGATATAACCAATAAAGGATTAATATCTAAAATATATAAAGAACTTATACCTACGAGTATATCTAACCAAAGAGATAACAGATCTGTACTCTGAAAACTATAGAACATTTGTGAAAGAAATTGAAGATGACACAAAGAAATGGAAAAACATTTCATGTTCATGGATTGGAAGAACAAATATTGTTAAAATGTCTATACTACCCAAAGTTATCTACACATAATGCAATCCCTATCAAAATACTATTTTTCACAGAGCTAGAACAAACAACCCAAAAATTTGTATGGAAACACAAAAGATCCCGAATAGCCAAAACAATCTTGAAAAAGAAAAAGCTGGAGGCATCACAATTCCAGATCTTAAGCTATATTATAAAACTGTAGTAATCAAGACACTATTGTATTGGCATAAAAAACAGACACATAAATCAACGGCACAGAATAGAAAATCCAGAAATGGACCCACGACTATATGGTCAGCTAATCTTTGACAAAGCAGAAAAGAATACCAAATAGAAAAAAGACTCTTCAACAAATGGTGTTGGGAAAACTGGAAAGCAATATGTAGAAGAATGAAACTGGCCCACTTTCTTATACCATGCACAAAAATAAATTCAAGGTGGATGAAAGATCTAAATGTGAGATAAGAAAGCATCAAAATCCTAGAGAACACAGGCAGTAACCTCTTTGACATTGGCCGTAGCAGCTTCTTACTCGATACATCACCAAAGACAAGGGAAACAAAAGCAAAATTGAACTATTGGGACTTCATCAAGATAAAAAGCTTCCATACAGCAAAGGAAATGATCGACAAAACTGAAAGACAACCTTCAGAATGGGAGAAGATATTTGCAAATGACATATCTGCTAAAGCGTTAGTATTTAAAATCTATAAAGAACTTATCAAATTCAACACCCCCCAAAAACAAATAATCCAGTTAAGAAATGGGCAGCAGACATGAATAGACATTTTTCCAAGGAAGACATACAGATGGCTAACAGACACATGAAAAAATGCTCAACATCACTCATCATCTGGGAGCTACCAATCAAAACTACAAGGAGATATCACCTCACACATGTCCAAATGGCTAAAATGAACAACACAGGAAACAACAGATGTTGGTGAGGATGTGGAGAAAGGGGAAAACTCTTACACTGTTTGTGGGGATGCAAACTGGTACAGTTACTCTGGAAAACAGTATGGAAGTTCCTCAAAAAGTTAAAAATAGAACCACCCTACTATCCAGCAATTGCACTACTAGGTATTTACTCAAAGGATACAAAAATACTGATTCAAAGGGATACATGCACCTCGATGTTTATAGCAACATTATCAGCAATAGCCAAATTATGGAAAGAGCCCAAATGTCCACTGATTGATGAATAAATAAAGAAGTTGTGACATATATATACAATGGAATATAACTCAGCCATTAAAAAAAATGAAATCTTGCCATTTGCAATGATATGGGTAGAGATAGAGTGTATTATGCTACGTGAAATAAGTCAGAGAAAGACAAATACCATATGAGTTCACTCATATGTGAAATTTAAGAAACAAAACAGATGAACATGGGGGTGGGGAAAGAAAGAGGCAAACCATAAAACCATAAAACAGATCTTAACTATAGAGAACAAACTGAGGGTTGCTAGAGGGAAGATGGGTGGGGGGGAATGGGTTAAATGGGTGATGGGTGTTAAGGAAGGCACTTGTGATGAACAGTGGGCTTATATGTAAGTGATAAATCACTAAATTCTACTCCTGAAACTAGTATTACACTGTATGTTAACTAATTGGAATTTAAATAAAACCTTGAAATTATAAAAAAATAAAAATAAATAAACAAAATAAAACATAAAAAATAAAAATAAAATATAGAAGAACTTATATAATTCAACACACACAACACAAAAAATAAATAATCCATTTTAAAAATGGACAGAAGACATAAACAGATACTTCTCCAAAGAAGACATACAGATGGTCAACAGACACATGAAAAGATGCTCAACATCATTCATCATCAGGGAAATGCAAATCAAAACCACACTGAGCTATCACCTTACACCTGTCAGAATCGCTGAACTCAAAGCACAAGAAACAACAGGTGTTGGTGAGGATGTGGAGAAAAAAGGAACCCTTGTGAACTGTTGGTGGGAATGCAAGTCAGAACAGGCATTGTGTAAAACAGTATGAAAGTTCCTCAAAAATTTAAAAATGGAGTTTCCACATGATCCAGTAATCCTTCTACTGAATATTTACTCAAAGAATACTGAAATGCTAATTCAAAAGATATATACACCCCTATGTTTATTGAAGCATTATTTACAATAGCCAGATTATGGAAACCACCTAAGTGTACACTGATAGATGAATAGATAAAGGTGATGTGGTGTAGATATACAATGGAATATTATTCAGCCATAAAATAGAATGAAATTTTGCCATTTGCAGTTACATGGACAGATCTAGAGGGTATAATGCTAAGTGAAATAAATCAGTCAGAGAAAGACAAACACCATATGATTTCACTTATATGTGCAATTTAAGAAACAAAACAAAGAAAAAAAAGAGACAGTCCCAAAATCAGACTCTTTTTTTTTAAAGATTTCTTTATTTATTCACTTGAGACACAGAAATACAGACAGAGAGAGAGAGAGAGAGCATGAGCAGGGAGAGAGGCAGAGGGAGAGGGAGCAGGCTTCCCGCTGAGCCAGGAGCCCGAAGTGGGGCTCAATCCCAGGACCCTGGGATCATGACCTGAGCTGAAGGCAGACACTTAACCATCTGAGCCACCCAGGTGCCCCCCAAAACCTGACTCTTAACCATAAAGAACAAACAGATGGTCACCAGAGGGGAGGTGGGTGGAGGGATGGGTGAAATAGGTGAAGGGGACTGAGACTACACTTATCACGATGAGCACTGAGTAACGTGTAGAATTGTTGAATCACTATATTGTACACCTGAAACTAATATAACACTGTGTCTTAACTATACTGGCATTAAAATAAATAAATAAATAAACAAACAAATAAACAAAGACCGAGCTATTCAAAACACAGATTTAAAAGAAAGTCCAAATAGCATGAAAATGAAATATTCCTAGAATAAAATTTCTGTGTAATATTAACCCTTAAAATCTGTAGGGCTCTATGATTAAATGAAGGTTGCTTACATGTTTTAGGAAATATAGAAATCTACACTTCTTTGATAAATATTAAATCAAAGGTGTACTAGCCATTAAAAGAGCAGTCAGTATTGAACAGGACCTGCTGAGCACAACCAAAGGAAAGTAAACTTTACTTCCAGCAAAATATACAGTAGTGAAAATAGGTATCTAAATAAACTTCTGCTTTACAATTTTTTTTGTTAGTGCTGCAGTATGATTTTAAAATGCTGGGGCACCTGGGTGGCTCAGTTGGTGAAGCATCTGACTCTTGATTTTGGCTTAGGTCATGATCTCAGTGTTGTGAGATTGAGTTCCGTGTCAGGCTTCGTGCTGGGCATGGAGTCTATTGGAGATTTTCTCTCCCTCTTCCCCCTCCCTTCCTCCCTCTCTCAAATAAATAAATAAATACAAAAATAAATCCTGCTAAATTCTAATTCTCTCAACTTCTGACACTTTAGCATTTTGTCTGTGTTGCTTTACTCTTAAAAAAAAATACTGGACAATGTCCACTGAGCTACTTTCAATAAAATATTGATCTTTAGTTTATAGTGTGCTTGTTGTTTGTAATTTTCAATACTTCAGGTTTCCAGAAAAACTGTATACTTGTTCTTCATAAGTATATTGCTTTTGTAATTCATAAATACACAGGGAGCCCTACCTAAAGACAATGAAGTAAACTAGATTTCTTAAAATTGCCTTTTTAAGGGCTTAGAGTGAGAAAAAGTAGAATATGGATATCATTTAGGTATTTCATTAGATAATAAGCAAACAACCCTAAAATAGAGGTTCCTGGAAGATATCCCCCCTGTGCCTTGAAACGATAGTGGTCACTCAGCATTAAATGTTGTGTTTTGTGCAATGACCCTCAGTGGAGCAACTTGGGGGCACAAATGGAATCAAGTCATGTACACAAACACAAATGCACACACACAGCCCCGCCCGTGGTGTGCCTCAGTAAGCATCAGTGAGTGATGGAAGAATGAAAATGCATTGACCAATTTATCAGGAACCCATGGAAATTTCCATATACCCTTCATTAATTATTTCTCTTCCAAAGGCCTGGAATTGTCTTTGACCTATTTAAATTTCTGCCTTGTGTGAAATCAATCAGTTCCCATTTTTTTTTTCTTTTATGTGTAAATTTGGCTGTGGGTGGTGGTAGGGAAGACAGAGACATTACAGGGGTCAAGGTGACTTAAAAAAGAGCAATTTATTTCTTAGTCACATGTGGTAAGTAGAAAAGTGGTACTTTTATCAATGTTCACTTAAATTTATATACTTACTTAATTTCAGACTTAATGAAATTGAAAAACTAGTTTAAAGTATTCCCACATGCCCTTTATCTAGATCCCAATGTTAACATTTTATCAATTTGCTTTATCTCTTTTTGTCTCTGTCATTGTCCCTTTCTCTCTCTCTCTCTACTCCTCACCCTGTCACTATTTTTCCTAAGCTATTTGAGAGTAAGTTACATGTAACGAACTTTGCCCTTAAATATTTCAATGTGTATTTATAAAACCTATGATATTTTCTTATAGAATCACATTATAGGGGCGCCTGGGTGGCTCAGTCAGTTAAGTGTCTGCCTTCGGCTCAGGTCATGATCCCAGGGTCCTGGGATCGAGTCCCACATCCAGGCCAGCATCTGGCTCCCTGCTCAGTGGGGGGCCCGCTTCTCCCTCTCCCTCTGCCTCCTGCTTCCCAGGCTTGTGCTCTCTGTTGCTCACCCTCAAATAAATAAATAAAATCTAAAAAAAGAACAAAACCAACGTTATAATTATCAAAACCAAGAAACAAATATTGACATAATGTTATTGTCTAACAGCATACTTTATTCAAATATAAATATTTCTCTCATTAGGAAAAAAAATCTGATCTGTGGTCCAATCCAGAGTCACTTGATGCCTTTAGCTCTCCTGTCTCTTTAATATTCTTGAATCAGGAACGATTTCTCAGTTTTTCTATTAATTTGTATTTTTTTATCTTTCATGATCTTGACATTTTTGAAGAGCAAAGGCCACGTATTTTCTAGAATGTCCTTCAATTTGGGTTTGTCTGATATTTTCTCATTATTAGATTCAGGTCGTGTATTTTTGGCAGAAAAACCACAAAAGTGACATGGGGTCCTTTTGAGTGAAACATACAAGAGGCACATGACCGTCATCAATAGTTATTGAACAAGATTGCATTTGCTGTCTGCAAAGCATAACTTTATTTCTGTATTCCAAAAGCATAATTATTTATTCTCACTTAAAAAAACGTATTTATAGAGTCCTGACTATGTTCCAGGCACTATGTATGTAATTAAATGTTATGAAAGTTCCAGGATAGGTGGTCAAATATTAGTATAAGTGAGGAAAACCCCACAGAAGTAGTGGAACTTTAACAGGACCCTGGGTTATGGGAGGATGATGAGTAGGATAATGAAGGACATTCCATACAAGAAAACCTAGAAGGATGGAATTCATCACCTTGCAAAGTTGGTTAAAACCTGGTCCATTCTGAAATCGTATGAAGTGGCTCTGGTACATGTGAAATCAATTTTTCATCACCCATATTATAAACCACAATTAATAAAACTATTCTCAGCAGGAATTAATTTTCAGAAATCCAGGATGTCTTTTGATGTTTGTAATAGTGCACAAAGTCTGGAGAATATACTATTCATTGGTCCATCTATCCAAAATAGACTAGAGTTTTGCTTCCATGTACTTAAATATGATTGACTATGTTTAGTTGCTGCTCACTGTTGTTGCTGTTGTGGTTTATTTATTTGTTTCTTAATAAGTTGAAGTTCCTCGACTCTGAATTATATGCCTACTGAGCTTATCTGATCCTTCTTATTTCTGAGGCAAGAAGCCACTCTTTACTCTAGAGCAGCCCTCATGTAAATCAAAACACATATAAAGAGCAAGTAAGTGCTTTAATATTCCATTAATTTAAGTATTCAAGGACTTAAAGGTATGGATCTGGATAGGAAACATTGTATGTTCAAAATTTAGTAATATTGTTAACAGAGGATGTCTCCTTTTTTTTTTTTAAGATTTTATTTATTTATCTGACAGAGAGAATAGCTAGAGCAGGAACACAAGCAGGGGGAGTGGGAGAGGGAGAAGCAAGCCCCCCGCCGAGCAGGGAGCCCGATGCGGGACTCGATCCCAGGATCCTGGGATCACGACCCGAGCCAAAGGCAGACACCCAACGACCGAGCCACCCAGGCGCCCCGAATGTCTCCTTTTTTATGGTATAATTATCTCTGATTATTCTTGAAGCTTGAAATAAAAGAGCAACACAACCCTGCAATTAGGGTACAATTGTACCTGAAATCTTAGAAGTTCAAAGTCAGACCACTGCACCTTACAACTTAGAACTACCAAAATGGGTGCATTCCATATGCATTTGGTTAATCTATAGCACATTACTCTATTTCTTAACAGATATGTGAGCAGCAGCTGATATGCATAGTACAGTAACTAAGGTTAAACTTAAAAAAAATTACTCTTCTAAAGCATAAGTTACAAAATCACAAAGGTGAAAGGTTTTGAGGTATTTAATTTCCTTTTCTGCCTTGAAAAAAAAAGAATAGGAAATAGAGCAAACACTAGATGCATTTTATTAATCACATACTCCAGGGGCGCCTGGGTGGCTCAGCCATTAAGCGTCTGCCTTCGGCTCAGGTCATGATCCCAGGGTCCTGGGATCGAGCCCCACATCGGGCTCCCTGCTCGGCGGGAAGCCTGCTTCTCCCTCTCCCACTCCCCCTTCTTCTGTTCCTGCTCTCGCTAACTCTCTCTCTGTCAAATAAATAAATAAAATCTTTAAAAAAAAAAATCACATACTCCAAGTCAATCCACTTTATACATAGGAATGTGAAATGTCAGATTCAATTAAATAAGTGCTTGTAAAATAAAGCATTACACCACATGAGCATATTTAAATCACAACACAGTCAGATAAATGCACTAAAAATTCAAATAAGCATATGTAGCTACTTGGCTCTTTTTAATTATTGAAATAGAGACATTGACTCCCATGTGTGATGATGCAAACAGACCATGCCTTCTTATAAATGTTTATTTCTGGCTTTTGACTTCTGATACATTTTTTTAAGTGGTATTTTATAGGAAAGAGGAGTATGTGCTCTTCATATACTCTCAACCCTGCAGGTTTTCAGATTCTTCATTTGGTGAAAGATGTCAAATCAGTAGTTAATGCACATTCAGAAACAACATATACCTCAATACTTAAGGAAATAAAAAATTAACTCTTTAGCTCAAGACTGGGGACATCTCATGGAGGCCTTCAAGTCTATGATCATTGTAAATATACACATATATTTCATACATATAAAGAGTTAACTTTTGTTGTAAATAACAGTAATAGGCAACAGTAATTGAGAACCAGCACTACACTACACAATGTAAAAAACAGCTCTAACCCCCCACCACCCAACCCCCCCATCCCCCCGCCAAGTTTCTTCTTGGTCAACATTTTTTTTTAAAGATTTTATTTTTAAATAATCTCTATACCCAATGTGGGGCTCGAACTCACAACCCCGAGATCAAGAGTGGCATGCTCCACTGACTAAGCCAGCCAGATGCCCCCTCTTTGTGATCAACATTAATGTTCCCATTTTACAGGTGAAGGATGTTTCTTAGGCTAAATTACTTGTTTAATACTGTTTAATTAAGAATTTGGCTCAATAGGGCCTTCATGTTAGGTATGTTGAATTTTATACCCACTGCAAGTTCTTGTGGTCTTAAACATAATGAGAATCAGTTAAGTGGCACTGTAGATCTTTTCTTCACATACTACTTATCCACATTCCTACCTTTTATTGTGTTCACCTTATAAGATAATTTATTGTAAGTTATATTTGTCATTTTATTTATATTTTAAAATATTTATTCTGATGATCAAGATTCACCTATTGAAAAAAGTTAAAAAATTAAAAAAAAAAAACAACAGCTAATATCCACAATCCCATAACCCAGATATAAACACTGATAAAAACATGCTTGCATTTTTCCTACCAGTCTGCCTGGAGAGTATTTATTTTTAGGTAACACACAACTGCATACACACATTAATTTAGCAACTCAGATATTTATTGCCTCCGATGTACCATCACCTAAGGATAAAGAGGTGAATCTCATAGAAAAAAGCTTGGTTTCTTATTGTGTTTGGTTTCTTACTGCACACACCATACACACAAATACATATTGACCTATTTTGACAAATGAAGTATAAAACTTTGTTCGTCTTTTTTCTTTCCATGATATCAATAGGCATTTTCCAAGTCTAACCATCATGAGATACAGCTTTTAATAAATTTTATAAGGCAGCTAAGTGATAGATCATGATGTTTTTAAAATTTGGGTTCAAATTTTAGCTTTGCCACATTGTATATTCCCTTGAGCTAGTGACCTAACTTCTGTTATATTTGTGTCTTCAGCTTGCAAATGAAAATAAAAATGAGTACATATCAATAGGACTCGGTGAGAGTTCCTGTTTATACTTCATTCGATAATGCTATTTTTAGATTATACTTTTATTATTATATTTTCATTTTATTATATCATAGCAGCTCATATGGTTGACATAATGCCTGAGAACCTATTAGCATCGAGTCCAGTGATTTTGTTCTGACAGCCTTCACACACTTCCAATAAAATATCAAACAATTAGTGGGCTTATTTGGTGCAAAGGCTTAGCACCTGTTCCAAAGCACCCAGAAGGAGAATCTGACCAGACACTTATTATTGCTGCTGAGAAGGGTGGGCGCAGTCCTGTGGGGTACCCCCTGTTGCTGCAGCAATGGCCTTCTCATGCATTTCCCCACACAAACTGAAAGGTGCTCCGTATCCCGGGCCCGTCCTTCAGTCCACATTACACATATAGCCATCATTCCCAAGCACAGGCCTGCACGTTCAGAGGGCGCTTCAAACTTCAGCTGCACTGAGCTAAAATCAGTGTTTCCCCAATACTATCAATGCCTTGGATTTTTACTCAAGTCACGCAAACTGTCCCTATTCCTTCATGGTGAATTCTCATTTAAAGGGAACTCAGTGTTACTTCTTGTCCATGTAACAGAGTAGCTCATCTTAGACTGTCACAGACATTGTAAGAATGTGGACCTACAGAAGGGCAGAGTCAGGATCAGTTCTCCTCTCAAGCTGCTCCTAGGGTGCAGTTTAAGTGTGAAAATCCAGGCACTGTCTGCTTCCCAACTTGGGTTGTAATTTTCCTCTCTCCCACCTCACTCAAGGTCTTTTCTCTGTCCTCCCACTCAAGGCATGTAGCATAAAATTCTCAATAAAGGAGGCTTTTAACAGATGGGAATAGAGATTGTTTTTTAAGCAGCTTTTGCTTTTAATCTGGTTTTCTTTGAAGCAAAGGAAAACAAAGGTTTGACTTCTTGACTAAGGGGAAAAAAACAATAGAAATTTCTGAGATTAAAATGTGCATTTATATTTTAATAGATTATCTGACTTTATTAGATATACTGATTTTAATAGATACACTGACTTTATTAGACCTCAGTCTTCTGATGTAATATATACCTATCTGATGTAATGTATATCTACCAAGAAGAAAAATTTCATATCCTTTGTATACATTAATTTATTAAGAAGTAGTTGGCTTATGGGAAAGTGCTAGTATAATCTCTGATGTGCTATTTTACAATAGTGTCTGGAGGTTTTAAAAAAAAGTCTTCATAATTCTTCTATTTATAGTTACCCATCTAAAAAAGTTTAGTGGTTGAATTTAATACTTAGCAATTACGCTGGCCAAGCAATATGTAGGCAAGTATTTTAAACAGCTTTGTGTCTGCCAATTCCATGTGGCAATTTTCAACCCTACTATTCTCGATATTACATAAAATGTGGAGGGGATCCATTGTGTAAACAGACTTTTTGAGGGCTGAAAATGAAAACTTTCGATATACTTAAATCTTACTTGTCCAGACTATTCTCTGAAATCAGTGAATTCTATAAATCTGCATGATATCAAAACAGTGTGGAATTTAATGGAAATTGCACATTATGTTTTTATAATAATTTCCATTTATTGAAACGAACAATGTGTTTGCTAATGTGTTTAATGTTGTATATATATCATCTCATTTAATTCTTACAACATTGTGAAAGAAAGATTAACATTAGACTCTTTGTGCAACTAGGAATTCTGAAAGTTAGACAGATGATTTACCTGAGACTACCCAACTAACACATGACTGAAGACTATGAACCCATTTCTTAACAAATTGTGATAGATCTTGTACAAAGGTGGCTGCCAAAAATGTCTCCCATCCCTATATACATTTTCTTCTCCTCCCACAAAGAGGTGAATTCTATTCCCCCTTCCCTTGGATTTTGCTGTCCCTTGTGATTTGTTTTGACCAATAGAATCTATTGGAAATGATGCTTTGCCAGTTCCGGGCTTAGACCCAAGAGGCCTGCCAACTTGCACCATTTCCATCTTGGACGACAGCTGTCCTGTAAAGAAGTCCAACTCACCTTGCTGGTGGGAGATGTGGAGAGAAAAGTGTGCTGGAGGATGAGAGTCTACCAAGGGAGAGAGAGAGAGTTTCAGCTAACTCCTGGCCATTATAGTTATCTTCTCTGAGACACCAGATATTTGAATGAAGACATGTGGACCATCTATTCCTAGTTTAGCTGACACAACCAAACTACATAGAAGAGAGGCTCAGACAGGCTCTGCGAAATTGCAAGATCATAAGCAAATAAATAACAGTGGTTGTTTTAAGCACTAAGTGTGGGGAGCTCTGCTAGGAAGCAAGAGATAACTGAAACATCAATATGAATTACAACCTCTTTGCTAACAAACTCTTCTACTGCATTAATTATTTATTATAAAACAAATCTCCTAACACTTATATAATTTAAACAAATTATTTGGTATTAGTATTTCAGAGATAGCCAGAGAAAGTCATGATAAAAATGAGCAAGAAACCAAATGAAGAGTAAAATCCTTTGTTCACAGCTGTATTTGTCTGCAACTAAAACTCCCCTCATTAGCATTCTTAGTATTTAAAAACTCAGTAACCATAGAAAAGTTTCCAAGCAAAATTATCTTTTTCTGTTGCTGATATTACTTGGGGGCAAGTATGAAAAATTTGAAAAACACTTTATGAATATGGAGATGGTTAAATAAATTATGATACACTGCAAAATGAAGTAGTACAAAATCATTTCAAACTTTACCCACATTGCTAAGTAAACAAGTATACTGTAAAGCAATATGTAATAAAACCTCATGTTGTTAAACTAGTATTATTGATTGCATATATAAAGACACAATTCTAAATTTTTAATAACTGACATATTTGAAAGTCATGGAATAAATGTGTTTTATTTTATAAGCATGAGAAAGTCCTCATAAATGTGGCAGGCGAGGGGGAGGGGGCGTGGGGTGAAAGAACCCGGACACTAGAGTCGGCAGAGTCCATAAGATTTGGTACAAATCCTGATTTTATCACTTAGTAACTGTGATTTCAGGCAATAACCTAACATATCTCAATCTGTTTCCTCATCTGTAAAATGGGAAGAACAATATCTGCCTTTAAAATTATCACTGAAGGGGTGCCTGGGTGGCTCAATTGGTTAAGCCTTTGACCTTGATTTCAGTGCAGGTCATGTGATCTCAGAGTGGTGGAATCCAGGCTGCATGGGGCTCCCTGCTCAGTGCGGAGTCTGCTTGTCTCTCTCTCTGCTCCTCCCTCTGCTCTCTCTCTCTCTCTCTCTCTCTCTCTCTCAAATAAATAAATAAATAAATAAAAATTATCACTGAAGTCAGAGAGTACCTAATGATGCTCAGTAAATGGCAATTGTTCACATTGTTATAAATTAAGACCAAATCGGGGCGCCTGGGTGGCAGAGTCGGTTAAGCCTCTGCCTTCGGCTCAGATCATGATCCCGGAGTTCCGGGATTGAGCCCCACATGGATTTCCCCACTCAATGGGGTGTCTGCTTCTCCCTCTGCCCCTTCCCCTGTTTGTGTTCTCTCTCTCTCTCTCTCTCAAGTAAATAAATAAATAAAATCTTTAAAAAAAATTAAAAAAAAAATAAATGAAGGCCAAATCACACCATGGCCGCTCATGTCCATGTAACAGCACTGCAGTGCTCCGCCAGAGGAGAGGTTTTCAAATGCCTTCCAGTGGGTTGTTTTTGTACAGGGATGTCCTTGGCATTCCCTAAAAGTCTGAATCAAGTTTCAGTAAAAAAAAATTTAATTTAAAAAAAAAATCTATAGCCCATATGCTTGTAAGTCAATTAAATGAGAACCAAGTTTAGGGGTGGCTGCTCAATGTGTGTTTTCCTCAGGGTTAGGATTGCTCAATAACAAAATCTGAGAGGAGATATCGTGCACTATGTTTACATTAGTATTTATTGCAAGGGTTTTTGTTTGTCTTATATGCTTCATAAATGTTACTTTCTTTTATTGAGGTGAAATGCCCTTAAAACTAGGAAAGGGTAATTGATTACAAATAGAAAGCAGAAAGACTGTGTGATATGGATATAACAAGAGTGATCCGGTATTTTTCTATCAAAAAATTATTGTATAAACTAGCTAAGAAAATTATCTCCTTCCTCTATATTAAACATTTACCAAAAACAAATATGAGGATTTTGTTTGCATTAAAGTTTTGTTTTAAACCCATTACTCCTCTTTAGCTTTTGGATCAGTTTAACTGAAGATTAAGCAGAAAGTAGAAGGTAAGCTATTAAAAAAAAAAAAAGTTAGGGTGCCTGGGTGGCTCAGTTGGTTAAGCGACTGCCTTCGGCTCAGGTCATGATCCTGGAGTCCCGGGATCGAGTCCCACATCAGGCTCCCTGCTGAGCAGGGAGTCTGCTTCTCCCTCTGACCCTCCTCCTTCTCATGCTCTCTCTATCTCATTCTCTCTCTCGCAAATAAATAAAATCTTAAAAAACAAAAAAAAACAAAACAAAAAAAAAACTTTAAAAAAAAAAAAGTTAACATTTGCAACTATCTGTTTGGATGAATCACAATGATTGCTGATAAGCGCACCACACACAAAAAAACAGAAATTAAAGGGACAATGATCCTGAAAAAAAAAAATTGCACCCATTTTTCTCTAAGCCCTGACTTCAATTTAGTATTCATAAAGCCTCCTCATTGTTCTTATTGTCGATTGACATGTTAATAAATAAATGTTCTAAAGTTACTGACAAATGTGTGCGTAATACTCACAAAGCATGGATCAGTGCTCTGTGCAATATTCCATGTGTGAAAACACAAACATCCCTCTGTTGAGAAATCAAACTTGGCAAACAACTGCTACACTTTTCAGATTCATAGCAATCATGGTTTTCTGTAGTTTTTAGGGGCAAAATCCACAATTTTGTTTTCTGAGCACTGTTCCATGCACTATTAAAAGCAAGTAAATAATATATCATATTCTACTTAAATGTCAATTTAAGATTTATATATATATATATTTTATTTAAATCTATTTATGATATATCCTAAATGTGATACTACTCTAGAAACATATGTGGGGAAAGATACATACTGAAAAACCATTTTAAATGGGATACAGATAAACAAAAAATAATCTTCTTATCTCTCATTCTGATTAGCACAGAAAGGCTGCTATCGACTTTACCGAGTGTCTCCAGCCTTGACAATGCTGTGGTCATAACTCATAAAACACTGGGATCCAGGAAATTTGTTAGACATAAAAATGAAAAGAACTGCATAATTTTTATTTCTTAAATAAAATAAAGTCTGATTTAGAATGCAGATGTTTCTGTCTTTGATGTTTGAATGTTCTGGGTAAGCATATTAATGAGATTCAGCTGTATTAGTTTAGCTCAGGTAGATTGGAGTTTTATGATCTTGTGAAGTTGAAAAAAATAATTGTGCTTTTTTTTATATATAAATGCTTTTTGAGGATCATCTCAAAACAGAAAAAATTTAAAGCAGAGGTTTACCTTTTTCAGATGGCAGACTCTTTTGAACACAAATAATAAGAATATTGACAATATGCATTGCAAACCTGCATCGGTGAGGACTTTCTTGTTGAAGAGGAGTTTGATGGTAACACTTAAGTGACTTAGAATTTTAAACAAGTAGAATAGTAGACATATTTTCCATGGTTGGCCGTTTTCCATGCAATGGGGTGTGTTTTTTAAAACACATTCTTGGCCTTTATCGAAAAACCACAGATAGCTATAATTTGGGTAGCTTTTACAGATAATTTATGACTTTTGCACTCAACTTAATGGTCCATAAAAAACTCAAACCAGCAGTGTTAGGACATTGCTTTAACAGTCAAAAGGATTTTGGAGACTGAGAGGGTTTTTAAAAAGGGACTTCCATGTCAAATGAGATTTTGAATTGTACTTGGAACATTTGTTGCTTGATACAAACATGCTCTGTTTCAAAGTTATATCCTGGCTACTTTGATTCTTGCAGTGTAGCTGAGAATCCTACAAAAGAAAATTATTAGTGTTTTTTAAGTTACCTCTTCTTTTTAATATGCTAATATTGGATAATATAAATTATCAAGTTAGAAAACTAATGTGAATCAGTTTATAAAAAATTACTGCACCCAGAATGAATGTATGTATTTCAGCTATGGCAACAGATGCCCATGATTTTTTTTTTTTTTTTCTGCATGGCTTTTAAACAGTTAACATCACCTGCTGCTGTTTGTGATGAAACCCCACAGGAAATGAATGCCAAAGGTACAAGATGAAAGAGAAAGTAATTTTCTGGGAGGGGAGTAAGAGTAATTTTGCACTGTGAGGTGAAAGGGTGAGAAACCAAAAGACGTGTGAGGAATTACTTATGAAACTGGAAATGAGGGTAAAAGTTGGAGGCGAAGGGAGCAAATACAGGAAAGAGAAAAAGAAGAAAATCCCTAGAGCCATAGAGAAAGATAAAGGGATTATAGCTTGAAATATACATTTAGAAGGTGCCATTCAGAAAGTAAGTCATTGTTACATATATAGAAAAATCACAAACCTAATAAAATATTGTATACAAACTCAACATATGCTTGATGGGCAAAATCATTAACAGACACGTATTTCAGGCTTCCCTCTCTCACTCTCTACCATTATGAATAATACTATTTCTTTTCTTCTTTTTCTGGTCTCTCTTGTGAAGAGTCAAGGAAATGTGCAGTGGGGAAGAACAGGAGATGCAAGGAAGTCTAGAATTATTATCAGGAAGCAGAGAAAGCTACAAGGAACAGATAATTCTGAGAAAACTACAAAACTGGCTGAGTTGAGGAGTAGAGGAGAGAGATTTGCAGGGTGGTCACAGGGTAGTGGATGGGCAGGGAAGGAGGGGAGGCAATGGGGAAACTATTGCTGTGTATTGTCAACAGAGACATCAGAAGTTACTTAAATATGTTTCAATGAACTGGTTGTTGTTGAAACTGTGTTTATTGTAACATAGCATTGTTTTAGAACTGGGACAGATGTGTTTATATGTGATAATGTATACCAACAAAATATTAGAGTCTTTGCCCTCACTTAGAATCATTGTTAACAAGCTTATTTATCACTGGTGATTAACAAACATATTTGTCTCTGGTTGTCTGCCTAAGTCAACCTCTTTCTCTCCTTCTGGATAGTATCAAAAAAGCAAAAAGAATAAAGGGGAGAAATCTCTGATAACTCCAATTTGCACTAATTTGGGATTTCAGGTATATTCTTTAAGGACAACTCATGGTAGTCAGAATTAATGGAGATGAGAAAACAGCTGCCCAAGATGAAATGAAGACATGAAGGTGGAGAGTGGCAAAATGGTTCAATCGTGGTCACTCTAACAGTACAACCACAGTATCATCCTTGCTGAGGAAAAAGACTACCCCTTGAAGTGTAAACGTCATGCAGTGCTGACCGATAATGGGTGCACTCCCTGGAGTGAAAATGGTAGTAGGTAATACCAGATGGTAGTAGGTTTTCTGAAGCCAGTTTTCTTCAGAGAAGCAGAGGATTCAAGCCTATACAAGAGGTGATGGAGGTGAGCCATATGTGTAGAGAGCAGTCTGTTTCTATGTTATCATAAAAAGAAGAAAGGCCTTCAGGAAGGACTTAGAAATGCCGTACAGAAAAATAAAGCACATTAAATAATGAGTAACATATATAGAACAAGCATACCATTTGTATTAATTTTTCCAGTGCTGCAAAACTAAGTTCCACAAACTTAGAGGCTTAGAAGAACACAAATTGGTTATCTCACAGTTTCTGTTGATCAGGAGTGTGGGCAGGGATTAGCTAGATCACACCAGTCTGACACCAGGTGTCAGCTGGGGATACAATCTCATTTGAGGCTTGGGGCCCTCTTCCAAGACCATTCTGGTTTTGCAGAATTCATTCTCTGCACACTGTGGTCTTCAGTTCCCCATTATCTTGCTGGCCATAGTCCATGAGTTACTTTCAACTCCTACAGGCAGGACTCAGGTCCTAGACATGTAACGCGCCCACAACAGCACAGCATACTGCTTCAAAGTCGGAAGGAGCATATCTACCTCCAAGAAGAGTTCAGTCCACTTATGGAAGACTTAAGTGATTAGGTCTGGTCATCCCCAGGTTAATCTCACTTTTAAACTCAAAATCAACTGATTAGAAACTTTAGTTTTACCTGCAAAGTTCCTTCACCTTTGCCATATATGACTGGCTAAAGGTATGATAGAGGTTCCATCTGCCCTCATGAAGAGAAGTTTTACAAGGGCATGGGTCACTGAGGGTCTTTTTAGAACTCCATCTTCCATACCATTTATACAAGGATACTGTAATAAAAAGTAAAAACAAAGAACAATACAAGAACATAAAATCTTCACTAGGAAAAGTTCTTAACCTGAAGCAGATGAAAACTATGACCAAACATTTTGCAATGAATGTTTAAAAAATTTAATTCAGTAATCATTTCAAGGAATAGAGTCCACTAAAGGGATAAGAGATAAAATATGAACTATCGAACTTCACATACAACAGTAGGAAAATAAAACATTTTACAGATAGGAAGATAAAGAAGAAAGGGCCTGTGGAAAAATAGATACTGTAAAAATCAAGGTGAAGGAATGTAGCAAATATAAATTAAAAAAATATACAAATGAAAGCAAAATGATGAAAAAAGAAAAAGAAAAAAGTGTTGGTAAAAGAAACAAAAAAGATTCAACATTTATTTCATGGAGTCCGACCCTCTTAGTCAATCACAGAAAGACAATTATATGATCTCACTTATATGTGGAATTTAAGAAATGAAACAGAGGATCATAGGGGATGGGAGGGAAAAATAAAATAAGATGAAATTAGAGAGGGAGATAAACCATAAGACACTCATAATCACAGGAAACAAACTGAGGGTTGTTGGAGGGGAGGGAGGTGGGGGGATGGGGCAACTGGGTGATGGACATTAAGGAGGGCACATGATGTAATGAGCACTGGGTGTTATATGCAACTGATGAATCACTGACCTCTACCTCTGAAACCAATAATACATTATATGTTAATTTAATTTAAATTAAAAAAATTTAAAAAGAGAAAAAGGAAAAAAATTAACACCTAAAGGACAGAATAATATTTTAAAATATAATTATATTATTAAAAAAAGACTTGAATAGACATATTAAAATTCACACAGAAGAGATCATACCATGTTATGTCCTAATGAAGTGTTCAGAGTTTGAAGATAAAAACAATTTTTTATGTATCTCGATGAAAAGATCAAATCACTTTTTTTGAGGAGAAAAATATCTGGATTATATCAAATTTATTCATAAAAATTTCAGTGTTGGAAGACAATGGGGAATCATCCACAAGAGCCTGAACCATGGAAAAGGTGACCACAAATTTTCAGTGAAATTGTCCCTCAAATATACAAGTTAAAATTAGCTTTTTAGCCATTCTTGAAAAAGCAATCGCAGAATATATTTTGACCATTACTAAGAGAACAGATGAGCAAACTACTAACAAAAACTGGCCATGAGAGTTGCATATATTTAACAGAAAAAAAGAGAAGAAAAGAAAAGAAAAACAAAGAAAGAAAAGGAGAGAGAGAAAAGGAGGGAGGCAGGATGCAAGAAATGAAGGAAGGAAGGGAAAAGGAAGAAAAGAAGAAAGGAAAGAAGTAAGAAAAAAGGAAGGGAAGAAAAAAGAACGAATGAAAGAAAAATAAATATAATGATTAGGATAAGAAAAAAGAGCAAAAACAATTTCTGATTATTTTTGTTTTGTTTTAAAGGGAATTCTTTGAAAATCAATGTATGAGAATTTTAGAAAAATAGAAAAAGAGCAAATACGATTGTAATTGATGAATAATCAAAAATTATAAGAAACATTTTGTTTATCTCTTTCAAACTACATTTTAAAATCCAAATGATGGGGTGCCAGGGTGGCTCAGTTGGTTAAGCATCTGACTCTTGGTTTCAGCTCAGGTCATGGTCTCATGGGGCGTGAGATGGAGCCCTGTGTTGGGGTTCTCGCTCAACAGGGAGTCTGCTTGAAGAGTCTCTCCCTCTGCCCCTCCACTTGCATGTGCTCTCTCTGTCTCTTTCTCTCATATATATAAATAAATCTTTAAAAAAATAACAAAAAATTAAAAAAATCCAAATGACATGAATAATTTCCTAGGAAAATATAATTTATAAAAACTGTGTAAACTCAGAAATTTCCATATAAAATATAAAGAAAGCTATTATGGATCAATCTCACCTAAAAAATCAAGATTATATATTTCCAAGGAGTTGCCACCAAGTCATTAAATAAAATATCATTGTAATGCGATTAAAAGAATTTCAGAACCAAATGTATGGAAACTTAAAAGTTCTTTTCTATAAAGTGATAAATTTCCAAAACCTCACAAAGAGAATGTGGTATTAAAATTATATGCCCATCCCTTTACAAGTTAAACAAGTTGATAAACTTCAACAACCATACATGAAAGGAAAAGTAATTACTGAAACAGTAATAAATAAAACATTCCTTAATATAATAAAAAATATAATTGTATCAGTCTCAAGCCCAACCCTCAAATTTAGTGGGGTGATCCTATAGGCATCCCACTAATATTGGAAAAATACAAGAATGCCTACTATTATCGTGATTTTTAAAAATGAACAAAATCCAGACATTCTACATGATTACACAGTTTATAATCCTGTACATGACCAAAAAAATAAATAATTAAGACTACATAAGCAGTCAAAAGATCATTGAAAAGCTAAAAGAAAATACAATTCACATTACAAATAAACTTCCTTAATATATAATGAGCTCTTGCTAACTAATATGAACAAGACCAAAAACCAAAGAGAAAAATATGAATAAAGAGTATCTACAAAGAGTTTGCAAGAAAGGAAATATAGCCTTTGAAACCTATGAAATTTAATGATTAAAAAAAGAAACCTATGAAATAAAATCAAATGTAAATTAAAATTATGGTGAATGAGCAGTTTTTACCAAACAGATTGACAAAATTCAAAGATTTGATAACACAGATGCTGTTTGGGAAATTAGGCTCAAAACATTGCTAATTATAGTATTATCTGATACAATACTTATGGAAGACAATTTGTCAGTATACCAAATTATAAATTTATATGATTTTTTTAAAGATTTTTATTTATTTATTTGACAGCAAGAGAGGGAACACAAGCAGGGGGAGAGGGAGTGGGAGAAGCAGGCTCCCCGCTGAGCAGGAAGCCCCATGCGGGGCTTGATCCCAGGACTCTGGGATCATGACCTGAGCCGAAGGCAGATGCTTAATGACTGAGCCACCCAGGCGCCCCAATAAATTTATATGATTTTTGACACAATACAAATCTATTAGGTATATATCTTGCACAAATAAAATTACGCATATGCAAGGTACTCATTGAAACATTTCATAATAGCAACTATTGAAAACAATCTAAGTGTCTACCAACAGGAGACTGATTAAATAAATTATAGCATATCCATACAATAAAATCCCATGCATCTGTAAAACAGAATGAATGAACAGAAATACATGATAAAAATTGAAAGACATAACTTTAAGTGTAAAAAAGGATAGAATTATACATATTAATAGCTCAGGTACTATTCCCCCTTTTTAGTATATGCTTAGAGGCTAATAATGTGTGTGTTGATTGCAAGTAGGATTAAGATAAGCTTTGAATAAGACCTTTAAATATGTTTAATATGTAGTTTTTAAATTTTATTTTTTAGTTTTGAACTATTTGAATACATAAAATAGTATTCAAAAAAATAGTATTTTGAATAAAAATACTAAATAGTTTTAAAAAAATACTATTTTAAAGAAAAATCTTTTTGTACAGTCATAAATGAATTTCTTTAAAATATAAAATCATTTAGAACATATAAATGTTTGCTTAAAGATGAGTAATAACTTCATTAGAGTTAGAATCAATATGAAAATATAACTCAATATTTATAAATTATGTTAGAGTTAGCATTTACAATATACTAGTAGAGGAAAATAAGTTACCAAACAATATTATTGTACACAATGATGGTGACTTCTCTCACTCTGTTTTTTTTTAAAGATTTTATTTGTTTATTTATTTATTTAGAGGGAGAACATGCTCACGGGGGTGGGGGAGTGAGGGACAGAGGGAGAGGGAGAGAGAGAAGAGAATTGCAAGTAGACTCTGCATTAAGTGTGGAGCCTGATTGGCCTGGACAGCAGTCTTCATCTCATGATCCGAGATCATGACCTGAGCTGAAATCAAGTGTCGGACGCTTAACCAACTGAGCCACCCAGGTGCCCCATGACAGTGACTTCTCTTAAATGTGGGTGGAAGTGTAATTGAGTTGGATAACAATGAAAAAATATAACTTGTTTTCATTGTGTTTTTTTCTCTTGCTTCTTTCAAGATATTTTTCTTTATCTTTGATCTTCTAAAGTTTGAACATGATATGCCTAAGTATAGTTTTGGGAGCATCTTTCCTGTTTGGTGTTCTGTGAGCTTCCTGGATCTCTGATTTGGTGTCTGACATTAATTTGGGGAAATTCTCAGTCATTATTGCTTCAAATATTGCTCCTGGGTTTTTTGTTTATTTGTTTTTTGTCTTTTGTGTGTGTGTTTGTTTTTCTCATTCTGGTATTCTCATTAAGTGTAGGTTACATCTTTTGTAATTGTCTCACAATTCTTAGATATTTTGAGGTTTTTTCTTTTCCTCTGCTTTTCAATTTTGTAAGTTTCTACTGACATATCCTCAAGCTCAAAGATTCTTTGCTTAGTCATGTCCAGTCTACTAATGAGCCCATCAAGGCGTTCTTCATTTCTGTTATGCTGTTTTTGCTCTGTAGCATTTCTTCTTTATTCTTTCTTAAATTTTAATCTTCATGCTTATATTATTCATCTATTCTTATGTGTTGTATACTTTTTTCCACTAAAGTTTTTAGCACATTATTCATAGTTTAAAAAAAAAATCCTGGTCTGATAATTCTAACATCATGGACTAATTCTGATACATGTTCAGTCTCTTCAAACTGTTTTTTTGCCTTTTTTACTGCCTGTTTTTTTTTTTTTTTTTTAATATGTACATGATGTGCTATATAAAAAGAAAACTGGTAGACAGGTCTTTAGTAATTTAATAGTAAAGCATGGGGGTAGAGGAAACATTTTACAGTCTAATGATTAGATCTTGGCCTTTAGTGAGCCTGTGCCCTTGGACTTGAACTTCACTAGGGCTTCTCAGTCACACCCTCCCTCCCTTCCATAGGACATGACAACAGCTTGTGTTGGGGTTTTTCCTTCCCCGAGGTCAGTTAGGCTCTGATAAGACCCCAGCACTTTCCTGTTAGACTATAGTAAAATAGTTTCTCCTGAGGGCAGGCCTTGTAATCCAGAACAGAATGCCTTTGGGCATTCCAAATTGGTTCTTTTCCCCTCCTGCTGGAAGCACCAGGGAATTTTTCTTCCATATTCAATGTGAGATCAAAGTTGAGCTCCTGGAGGTAAAACTCACAAGAGTGCCCATACGTCTCCCCACCTCCCTCCAAGACGGGGTCCTCTGGAGTTGAACTAACAGACTTGTCCACATTGAGCCTCCAGCAGTTTGTCAATAACAGTTCAGATTTTCCCACCCAGACAGGGACTGGTTCCCATGGAGGGTTTTGCTTGTGGGTTTCTACTCCAGTAAGTTGTGATTCTCTGTATCTGCCTGCATCTCCAATCTCACAGGGCAGTGATTTGCCCTGTGACCTCATTTTTGTGATAAATCTAAGAGGACTTGTCTATTTTTCAGTTTTTTCAGGTTTTACTTGTTTGGAAGGAGTGACAGTTTCTAAGCTCCTTATCTGCTGGATTGGAAACCACAAATCCATCCCATTTTGTTTTTAAATTTATTTGTTTCTTTGGACTTTTCTTTTCCTACTCAGAAAAAATTAAAGATATACTTTTTTTTTAATTTCTTGAAAATACACACAAAATAAATACACACAAAATATATCTTAAGGACATTTTTTTTTTCCTATTTGTAAGCCTTCTTAATATAAAAATTAATGCGCATTTTTAAAATACACAATTTTAAAAGTTTCTGTCGAATTACAGAGATGTATTTTGATCTATTAATTTTTTATCATTGATAGTTGGAATGTATAAAATAGGCACTATCACATGAAAATAGATTCATGATTTGTAATATTGCAGGTGTGAAGTCTTAAATAAGAAATTTGAAAAATTCTTTTCACATGTGATTCCCTCAGTGAAGAGTCTATCTGTAAAAATGTGTGATGTATTGTATTTATACTTGTATATGTGGTTTAAGCATGTGTATTCTTGACAGGAAAGTACCTCCACAATGTTGGGTTTGTATGAAAATCGAATCTTCTACTTAAAATATTATATGTCTGATGAATAGAAGAAATTTCCTCAGACCAACTTCTGTACATTTCTCCACCTTTGCCAACACACTTTTGGTAGGAGACCCTAAAAAACATATTTACATTGCCAGATAGTTCTTTCCTTGCCTATTTCGGTTATGACACCAGATGGGTTACACAGCGGGTAGGATTGTATTCCTATACTGGAACAATTACTGATAACTAGTAGCAGTGACTACAAACCACACACACATATCCCATTAAACCAGAATAAAATATCCCCAAATAAAATCAGCTAGATCTCAAAAATGCCACTCCCTTGACTACCAAAGTTCACTTGTTAGAAAGACATATATAACGAAGAACAATTTGCAAATGGGATCCTGAAGCATTAGCTTCATTAGTTTTGTTGTGAATCAACCCAGCGGGAAAGACTTGAATACCCCTATATGGACCTAGGCTCACAAGAAAGTTTTCATGAAGATTGCCTTCCAGAATCTGATTTTTTTTTTTTTTTCTGACAAATACAAAAGATATTTGAAACTCCTGGGACAAGGAAGCCCTGAATTAGAAATGTAAAGATTTGATTTTCCTAGGAGTTAAAGAGAGGAGGTCCTGGGAGGCAGAAAAACACTGTATATTTTCTTCTTTTAAAGAACTTTTTTATAGACTGAGAATAAGAGAGATCAATATATTAATACATTTTTTTTTTTACTCAAATTACCAGGAACATTTTATAGATTAAAAAGACAGGTCTGAAGTTCAGAGACATTGTGCTCACTTATGTGAGCTTGCACAATTACTCTCCGTCAGAACACAAACAGAACTCAGTTCCTCGCTATAAGGCTCAGTGTTTTTGTTTACTATACTTCACTTCCGTCTTGCCATTTTTTAAAGCCACCTCTTCATGTTCCATAGATGTGTGTACAAGAACATACGACATGAAGAAACTGAGAAAATACATCTGCTCCTTATTCCAACTCAAAATGTATCTCATTGTTTATATTGTGTTAAACCATATGAAATTGCAACACTAGTGGACCAAAAATGCTCAAGTGTTGACATTTTCACAAAGTTCAACTAATATTCACCACATAAAGATTTTGGATTCTGGGGCATAGTCTCCTCTTTTGTATACATTTGGGATCCCTCCCTCTTAATTCTACTCAGAAACACTTCCTACCATGTCCATCAATTACATTAGCAAACTGGTGTATTTGTGTGCTCCCCAAATGACAAGATATAACCAATTTCATATTATTTAACCTAATATTTAAGATGTTTAGAATTGTACAACATGATTTCTCCTTTATTATATGTTTGGCATTTTAGAACTTGAAGATTCATGACTCAGATATGAAGTAAATTTTAAGATTTTTCTGAGATCTTAAACAGAAATTTTAAAATATTAAATGAGCATTAGTTTATCCAAATAAAAAAAAAAAAACTGTTTGTTTTCTCTTACTTGGAAATGTGTCACTTGGAGGAACCTTAATAATTTATCTTTTTTAAAAACAATTTTCCAAGTCCGCTTAGTTATAATTTGAGTTCAGTATATTCAAATTTGTCAGAATATTCATTTCTAAAAAATAATTGCAAACAATTTATTAGATCTAGTGTATAAAACTGTAAGAATTTTTGATATGTTATAATATCCATTTATCAAAGCAAGAAAGACATGATATGCTTTCTTTTGTAAAAGCAGAAACCAGGTTTTCTTTAAATAACAAGCCTATAATATATCCACACAGACTGGTATGCAGTAGTTTTTGACCTACAAAGATGACAGTTCCATGTGTTTCAACCTAATATGCATTTTTTATTAATTGTCCTAATATTTATTTTAGAACAGATAAATACTTACATATGCATGTATATATTATAATATATGGTGAGTCTTTAATTTTATAAATATAAATGGACAAATTTGTGTAATTTATTTTATTTTTTAATTTTTTAAAAGATTTTATTTATTTATTTGACAGAGAGAGAGAGCACAAGCAGGGGGAGCGACAGGCAGAGGGAGAGGGAGAAGCAGGCTCTCTGCCTAGCGGGGAGCCCAATGCGGGGCTGGAGCCCAATGTGGGGCTCGATCTCAGGACCCTGGGATCATGACCTAAGCCAAAGGCAGACGCTCAACTGACTGAGCCACCCAGTCACTCTTGTGTAATTTTTTTAAAAACTTAGTTTATATTCTCTTAGATAAGATGGGCAAGGTTTATCTGCATTGTTATTTTATTTACTAATATTTTTGCCCTTATTACCACAAAGGATGAACCATAAAGTGTTCAAGTTCTCACAAACAGTTCACTGCATTCTTTTTTTTTTTTTTTTTTAAGATTTCATTTACTTATTTGACAGAGAAAGACACAGCGAGAGAGGGAACACAAGCAGGAGGAGTGGGAGAGGGAGAAGCAGGCTTTTGGCAGAGCAGGGAGCCCGTGTGGGGCTCAATCCCAGGACCCTGGGATCATGACCCGAGCCGAAGGCAGACGCTTAACGACTGAGCCACCCAGGCGCCCCAGTTCACTGCATTCTTGTATATGATAGCTAATGTGTTAAATTAGGCAATGTTCTTTTTCACACAACATACATCTAAAGCACTCAACTGAAACATAAAACTTTAAGTCATGCATATTGTAGCTAACATCACACACGTGCAATTTTTAACTAATACTTTAGTTAGTATTACTAGCTGGTTTATACAGCTGACAAATTCTCCTTACAAAGGCCTGATCAGTGAAAATGTAGGGCAGTTTCTTCTAGGGGCCACTCTTTTATTTATGAGTGACTTATCAACTTAAAGAAAAATATAACTAAATTTGCCTGTTCATTGTATAAAACTTGTACTATACAAATGATTACAAAGAAGAAGGAAATCACCCGCAACCATATCATCAAAGAATACAGTTGACTTTAAGTCTATTTATTTCCAGGCTTTTTACTTCAGGATTTACTTCCACTACCTGCTCTTAAGTTCCAACTTGGTCACCCAGGGTTCCAAAGGGCCAGAACTTTGGACCCATCGGCCACCCTCAGGTCATGAGAATGGCCCAGCTGTTTGCTGACCAAGTTCAATTCTTCAAAATGTAATGGATTATATGTTGCTTAAGTTCTGTTGAAGAAAGGGGACAATTTAATTTCAGCCACACTGTGTTCCTCTTTGCTGCATATTTTTCTATCTACTTTAAAAAATAATAATTGAAGGGAAGCAGTTATTTCTAGACCCTGTGTCTTTCAGGGTCTATGTATCTTTCAAAATCGTCTTTTATCAGTCTGCAAACTATTCCTGTTCCATAATCTTCCAATCTTCCATGGTGGTCAGCTGTGCTTAAACTCTTGGGTTTCTGCTTCATGATTACTTTTGTGCATATCATCTTTAAGGTACATAATGTTTGCTTTTGTTTTTTATTTTCATGTTCCAATTTAATGCATTTTTGGGAGATAAAATCCTTATCTTGACAAAGGAATACTGCATGTTCTTTAAAATGTTTGTTTTCTACCTTTGATTATTTTCCTTTTGATATAATTGTAAGAAATGTGTGGCCCGATCATCCTACAGAGGCATTCCGAGGATCCTTAAAAATAACGTGTCCTGATGTGTTAGAATACGAGTGGAGAAAACCCACAAAGGGAGAAACAATGACTTAGAATATGTTGTGTAAATATTCTAGAATCAAAAGAAAGGGGGATAGATAAGAAAGATGATTTCATACACCTTTCCTTGCATTTGAAGCTATTTTCCATTGGGTTCAAAATGGGAAGTAATATCTTCATCAAACACTCTGATGCTGTGACCATTAGATCAAAGTGTATGCAAGGAAAGAATTTTCCACTGTAAAATTTCACTTTTTACAGTAAGTGGTATGTAATATCTGCATATTTATAGTATTAAGGTAAGTAGGTAATTTGTAAAATGCATTTGAAGATCCTAGAGCTAAGAGTCAGACACCCTCCAGCAGCTCATCTGATCCTGCTAATCAAACTCCCCAGCTTCAAAGGGCTAATGCAACATTACCACATAGTCCATAAGAGCAACGGTTTCAGTCATCAAGGTGATATAATGATCACAGACACAAGAGAAAGATTTCAATTAAGGGTAGCATAGCAGCACGCTACTAAAGGCACATGGCATCATGCTAATTAAAGTGCAATAAGCCAACAAAAGCCATCGAACATTATACTACCAGAGGCAAAATAGAAAACTGATGAACCAAAGCAATTGTTTTGTTTTTAAAATCAAAGTACCAATACATAACTGACTAGTGAAATAAGAATGGATATGGGTCTCTA
Source organism: Halichoerus grypus (assembly GCF_964656455.1). Taxonomy (NCBI): domain Eukaryota; kingdom Metazoa; phylum Chordata; class Mammalia; order Carnivora; family Phocidae; genus Halichoerus; species Halichoerus grypus. The sequence continues at coordinate 55,090,080 of NC_135716.1, forward strand.
CGTAATGAAATAGTATCAAATATTGAAATTTTAAATCAATTCCTTAACCAGATGATAAAAAGTGGACGTGTGAAGCCCTGAATACACCCCGAAATTGTAGTAGGTGAATATAAACACACAATTTTCCTGCATTAAAGTTAATGGTTACCATTACTGAGCAAATACCTTTATTGAACATCTAATGTAAAAAAAGCAGTGAGTTAACTAAATTATCATGCATTCTTATTCTTGTCAGTGAAATAGTCTCCTTGAAATTAAAACATGTTTATGCTTTAACATTTTTCTTTGTGCATAAAACAATATTGTCTCTGCAGGAAATGTGGCATTATATCAATGGCTGTTAGACTGAAGGCAATAGTCAAGTAAAATAAGTAAGCATAATAGTACACAATTGTAGAAGTCAATTAAATAAGTCAATTTAATGCCTAGGAGTATACTTTTCTCTAGAACTGAAATTGAAAACAAATTTTTTCAGCGGAAGCTATAATCACCAAATAGATATAAACACGTGAAGAAAATTATTTTATAGATACATAATCAAAACCATTTTAACTTTGTGGTGATGTAATTCGGGTTTAAAGTCTGTGGTTTTAAGGCACTATGCACATCAAAGCATGTAAGACAAGTCCAAAACATTTTGAAGAGATATAAGGAGTATAATTAAAAATATCATGATGGGTGCTCAAAGGAATTCTTTGAAAGATCTCAAATAAACAGGGCATTAATGAGAATGTTGTAATAAAGCTGTGGACTGGGCTATGATTCTCAGTTATACAATGTGAATTACAAAATATAATTATAGCATTTACAATCCAAGTTATGAAATCAGCTAGTATTTATGGCCAATGTCCACATATGCTGTTGTTAATGGCTGGCAAAAATACACAGCAGTCACTGTGGTATAATGGAACTCCAATTCTCATCTTTTATCTTTGAAAGCCAATTTGCTGAAATCTAGCATTTGAGCTAATCTTTTCACAAAATATTTAAACAAGCAAACTTGGGACGTTGCCACAATATTTTTAAATTAAAAAAAAAAAGAAGAAGAAGGCACATATTGTCTCAATAAAGAATTTCCAAGCAATCAAGTTAACGTATAATAACTTTGTCACTATGGAGTAATGAAACATAGTTGCTCCCAATTCTATCAAATATCAAAAGTTATAAATCATTTCAGCCAATGTTGAGAGATACATATTCACAGGCCATAGGAATATCTTAGATTTACAGACTCTTTTGTGGATTGGAAACCACTATGGATTTTACAAAATATAAAACAACAAAAAGAAGTTGCCTATCTCCAACGTTTCTATCTGCAAGTGTATGTATTACCTTTAATTGGATGAAACTTCTTCACCAGATAGTAGAAACATTATAAATCGGTGTACATTTCAAAAAATGGATTATATATCTATATGTTTGCTTTAAAAAATAGAGCTTGAAAGGCAGGATTCAAAGGAACCTGCTATTCTGACCATGTACAAAGGAAGTGGTTTCCTTAGCAACAGGAAATAGGTGAAAGCTCTCAGGAGTGATCCTTCCACCCAAGCTCCTTTTGAGTTTGGTAATGTTTCCAAGCTCATGTAGGAAAGATAGAGTGACTTTATCATGAAGAAACAATAATGCTAGTTAGGGAGCTTTTGCAGCATTTATGAATTGGCAAATGCCTTGTTGTTTGCTCTCGTTGGCACGACAGTAGGGGTTTTCCTGGAGACTTGGCTTCTTTTCTCCCTTCCATGTATTTCTTAGATGTTTAAGTCCTTAAAACTCTGTTGTTCTTAATAACTTATAAGGCCCATCCTGATAGCTATACATGGAAACAAAATTGTAGGTTTTTGTACAAATCATGCAGTTATTCCATCAATTTCTGAATACATCTACAATTATGTCACCTTTTAAAAATTTATTTAATTATTTAATTATTTTGTTTTTTACTGAGACATGGCAACACTTACTATATAGGAAATACTTTTAAACATTTTAGGAAGAACATATTATTAATTAACTAATTTGTTAATGCCATGGACCCTTTGATGGTAAGGCTAAAACTGAGTCATATATAGTTTTTGTTTTTGTTTTTATTTATGCTCTTAGTACTACCTTTGACTTCGGCACAATAAAAATATGTGAGAAATGGTATGAATGAATTGCTTCACTTTTCATGTTTTTTTCTTTGAATCATCAAATTTTATTTTACTATAACGAACCATAGAAATGAGAACTTTCTTGGCAAATTTTATTTATTTATTTATTTATTTAGGCAAATTTTATTTAAATACTTCATTTATCATGCTCTATGCTAGAGGCTGGGAATATGAAAATGAATAATGAGCAGCCCTGACCCCAACAGAGCTGCATTCGTTTTTACTATGTAACTTCAAAAATTCAAAATAACTTAGTAATTAGGTGCATTTCTCCTGTAATAGTTCATAATTATATAAATGAATACTCTTGTATCAGATACAAATTTTATAATTATTATGTTTAGCAATAATAAAGAACGAAAGAGAAAAATGACCCCATAGAATTTGCATTTTTTTATAGACAAAGGTCTTCAGTAGAAATTTGATGAATTTAGATTTTTTTTTTTTAATTTGAGTGATAGCGCTACTGAAGCAAAGGAAACTGGGATAAACAAATTTCAGAGAGAAGCCTTAACTGTTCAGAGTAGTAGTGAAGCCTAAAGAAAAAGTGACTTGAGGGGCACCTGGGTGGCTCAGTTGGTTAAGCGACTGCCTTCGGCTCAGGTTATGATCCCGGAGTTCCGGAATCAAGTCCCGCGACGGGCTCCCTGCTTGGCGGGGAGCCTGCTTCTCCCTCTGACCCTCCCCCCCTCTCATGTACTCTCTCTCTCTCATTCTCGCTCTCTCAAGTAAAGAAATAAATCTTTAAAAAAAAAGAAAAAGTGACTTGATTCAAGTGAAGTTGTAGAATTATGCAAAATTCAATAGCATATCTCTTAAAATATAGTCATTTATCTCAAAATTAAAATAGCTTATTTCTGATTATGGAATAATCCATGGGCAGCTAGACAATGCAGAATAGCACATACAAGTACTTAGAAGTTACTGGCAATCCCATCATTCACCTGATCTTATTCTCTGAAACAAATAGACAATAATTCTAGAGTAGTTGATATTTATTAAGCTCTCACTCTGCACCATCTCTTGTGTAATGTGGTTTATGTGTATTGAGTTCATCTCCTTTAATAAACTTAGCAACAATGGGAAATAGGGAATATTAATATTCTGATTTTATAGGTGGTGAAACTGTGGCAATATAGAAATTAAATAACATTCTCAATGTCAGACTACTAGAAATAGAATAGGGTTATCTTAAATTGTATAGATATATTGTTATCTCTCTTTCCTTTCAAAGAAAGTGATTTCACATAAGTAATGTTATTCTATTATATAATATTATTCCTACCAATCTATTTCAAATGCAAAATGTAATATCAAAGATAAATCTGTAAGTGGTACTATCTGAATAATTTAGTTTAGTTTACCTCTTATGCAGCAACTAAGGAGGATTAAAAGAAGAAAAAATAGATTATCATAGGAAAACAATGACCATTTGCTAAAATATCAACATGATCTTTCTCAACTGCTGTGCAAACTCATGTTTGCATTATTTCCTTTGATCTCCAGGAATGGCTGCAAAGGATTAGAATGGAAAACATTGGCTTCAGCACCATGACTAAATTTAATCGGCATTTGTTCAAAAACATTAATTGAATTTTATGTTAGTTTTTATTTATTTATTTATTTCATTGGTTCAGCATATACACCGATGAGTAAAATAAGTTCATTTCATTCATGGATCATGCGTTCTAGATGGTCCCTAGAATCTTAGATGATGAAAGAAAGAGTCATAGTGTTAGATGAATGCAGAGAGCACAGGAAGCAAAGGAAAGGTGTTATAACCTCTAGTGTACATTTTGTTAATGAGAATCCAAATTTTCCTAGCTTTTGCCTCCACTGTTTTTTCTTATACAAGAATCAAGGGTGACTGTTTTTTCTACGGACTTCCTTACCTCTTTTCAACATTTCTTTCTTGTTATGAAGTCTTATCAAGGTTCCAGAGCTCCATGGGGTGCTCTGTCAAGATAGATTTAAGAAGAATGTATATTTAGATTTTGCATTGTTGTGCACATTTGCATAGTTAGAGATTCGATTTTATTATATTTCCTAAGGTTAAATATGTGAACAACCACAATTTCTTGCTTTATGTAGTTTTTCATATATTTCAAAGTATTGTTATCCCTCATACTTGAATTCATAGCATCATTTGCGGTGAAGAGGGACTTAATAATAATAAAAACATAAAGCCATTGAGGTGTTAAAGTCAAAGGCTCCCAAGTACAAGTAGGAGGTAATGTTGACATAGCAGAGAAAGAAATTTGAATTTCTATACTCAATCTCTACTTGCTACTTAGGTAGTCTTTTTGTTTAGATCCTGATAAACAAATTCACTACAAACCTGCAAATCAATCTCCTGAATAGAGCTGAAAATCAGTGATTAATTGGCACACTAGACATATTTAAGGCAAACATCAACACTGGTCATGTACATTTCTTTTTAGATAGGCTCTTTCAAGATGCTTTTTCCCCCAGATAGAGAGTAGCTTGGTAAATACAGAATCAGTTCAAGAGAATTGAGAATTTTCATTGGGGGTGATTCTATCAAACATGGTAGTCTAATGAATTATACACTAAATTTTGGGATACTTCTGATTATTTAGCATTAAAGCATACTCATCCTAGGCACTGTGCTGGAGACATACTAATATGTTCTTCCTCAACTTCTGTCTCCACCCACCCCCAGGCTCTTTGATGATGATCATCATTGAGTTTGTACCTGTTATTATATCATTTTTTCTCATTTTAACATACTCCCTTTTCATATTAAAATTTAAAAAATTTCCATCTTCATTTACATTTATTAATGACTTCTGGGAGGCACCTTAATCATATCAGTAATGAGTTGTTAGCTTCAATTAAAGAAGGTGGCCCTTCTCTAACCTGGTTGTCCTTTTCCTGATCTTTATCTTTCAAATTTTACAGGTTATACTCAAAGCCTGGCTGTCCATTGATTATATGAACCAGTTTTCCAAAGCACTCTAACTGTGTCATTGACTTCTTCCTTTCTCTTCCTGGGATTGTAAATGAACTAAAACATATGATGTAGGTTGTGTAGATGTATAACTACAGCATAGAGAAAGACAGTGTAGTACATAAAAAACAATCAATGACTCCTGACATAAGAAACACGTAGCTTTCTTGTGGCAGTTTTTCTTGTAAGATATAGGTATTGAACATTAATGTGAGAGAGGGTAAAAGAGAATCATCATCTTATTTTCAGTTAGACCTTTAAGGCTTGATGGAACACATGTGGCATCAGTGTCCTTGAGGAGGAGAAAGCAGGGCTAGGCAGAAAGTGAAAGGAGAAGGAAAAGTGACAGGCAATCTGTTCTTTGAAAAGTGTGTTGAGTTGGTAGATTTGAAACATTCAAATCCTGCTTTTTGTTATATCATCAATCATAAATGGCCTTGCGTATGGTAGACTTTGATAAAACTCTACAGAATGCTGAATAACCAAATGTCTGCCTTCAGATTTAGACAATAGGAATCTGTGAAGCTGCATGATAGATTTATTGCTGTTGAAGTGAGTGATGGGAATCACTCACACACAGTATATCAAAACCTGCTATTAGTTAATAGGACACTTAGGAAAACATAAGGAAATGGATAATTCAAATTAAGTTAAGTATGTCCATTTCTACACAACACACTCATTCTGCATTTTTAATATTCCCAACATCCCACTTTGTGCTAGAGTCTCTGATGGAGCAATCTACCTTCCACCTTTTAGAAGAGTCTATCCAGATAAGGCGTTTGAATGAGGATCGAGTCTCTACCAACTGCTACAGTAATCCAAACCTTTGAAGAGAACTTCACCTCTCCATCTCACCTAATATCCAAAATCATATATTTGCAGGAAGATGTAATTCCAGTGGTTGGCAAAATACCTTTTTTAAAAATGTGGGGAGGAAGTCTGGTTGTCCCTTACAGAAGAGAAAGACACTAAGAAGATGATCTGGATAAAATAAGGCAGCAATACAAAATGTAATAAAGATGACAATTTGGAGAGACAACTGTGGAAAAATTTATGTAAAGTAAGATGGATATGAGAAATTAAGAATATGTGAGAGAAAAGTAAAAATACTAAAATTGTATGAATATCATAGAGGGAAGAGCCAAGTTGAATATGAATGAGGGAGACAAAATAGGTGAAATATATTTAAAATTACAGAGACAATAAAAATATTTAGCTATAATTGAATTTTGTTAGAATAGTTACAGGGCTAGAAATTTATTGACCAATAGGAACCAACAGGATACTGAAAAACATTAAAGATCAATTTCTATCATGTAAATTAGCAAGTGGAAAGAACTACTTTTGCCTTGATTAAGGCACATTAGAAGATGTCTTACATAATCACCTCTATCTCTTTCGTTCTGCTTGCTCTTAGGTTTTATTGTTATTTTACTGTTCAAGGAAAAGGAAATAATGGTTTTGAGCTTTAAGATTTGGCTAGGTGGCAAGATTTAAGAATTTAGATAGTGTAAGAAATTGAGGAGTAATTGCTGTAATCTGCATTTAAAAGGTACAGATTCAATGAACTTTCTTTCTACTGAAACAAATGTATATATATAATTAAGTGTTTTGAGTGACAATTACATAAAAAAGAAAGCACAGAATGAAGAACATAGAGGAACAAAGTAGCATTTTTAAGAAGTCAAATACATCCTCAGTCACAAATTTTGCTATTCTAAATACCTTATAAAATGTGTATGGATATATTGCTTTAATTTAACTCAGAAAGGTAATGAGAAAGATGAACAAGTTCATAAAGCCCTTAGTCATGCCTTCATAGATAAAATAATTACATTAAAGCATATCATTTTAAGTTAACCTTTGCCCTTATATTATTCCACCTGAATCATTGAACAATCATTGTGAACAACTTACATATGGAGAGACTGAAGATCTAAAGTACAGCCTGACATCTACAGTTAAGGATACTGATTATATATTTCAGTGTTGCTAAGAGAGTAGATGTTACGTGCTCTCACCATACACACACAAATAAATACAGTTTATTTATTCATTTGAGGGAGGGAGAGAGACAGAGACAGAGACAGAGAGAGCACAAGCAGGGGGAGAGGCAGAAGGAGAGGGAGAAGCAGACTCCCCGCTGAGCTGGGAGCTGGACCAAGGTAATTATGGTAGGAGATGGCTTGGTTAACTAACCTTATCATAATCATTTTGCTATATATACATGTACCAAATCATCATGTTGTACACCTTAAACTTACACAATGTTATATATCAAATATATTTCAATAAAGCTGGAGAGAGAAAAAAAAAGACCTGTTCTCTATTTTCAAAGTATATACAAGCAGTAGAAGAAGGAAGGAAAAACGCCCAGAAAAGGTAAGCCAAGGGAAACTCATTCTCATCAAGCAAATAGAAGTATTTCAAGACATTGTTGACAAGCAGCAAGTCAGGCTAAATGAAAAGATGAAATTCTAGTACAGTTTACACTGCCTAAATATATGATGACTGAAGTACAGGAATAAACACAATCCAATCTAAGGAAAACAATAGAGGTCTGGAATAGTAAAAAAAAAAAAAAAAAAAAGTCTCAAAGAAAGTGAAAGACTTCTGTCATACAGCATTTGCCACAGCTTTAAAAAATGAATATTCTCTACTCTGAAATTTAAGGAAAGTGGCTTTGTCTATGTATTTTATATAAATCGAATGTGTGACTTTACTGTTGGAATGATTTTCAAATAAGATCATTAGACTCACAGATCATCAGGAGATTTTTATATTTTTCCTGGACACCACATGATTTAAGGAAATAGAGAATTTTTCTGCGAATAAGAGATGTTATTCCAAAACGCCAAATAATTTGATGATTTTCCTCTCACTTTATATTTTGTTGCTCTAACAGAAGAGAGAGGAGAAAAAGAGAGACAGAGAGAGAGACAGATTTTTACTAATATTACTACTCCTTTGATGTAGTTGGACTGAAAGAGAGCCTCAAAAGGAGGACAATATGAATTCCTTATGAACCTCTCTTCTTAAGTCGTCTTCAGAACCTGAACTCAAGCTCAATATCTCAAATGCACACTTTATATATGATGAAGAATTCTTCTATCACTTTATGCACAGTCTTGATTCTTATTCTGCTGGACATTTTCTAAAACTTGAATCCACATTCAATGGATAAATGTGTGCTACAGTATGTAGTAGCTCTGCCCGAGCTCCACTGGAGACCAATCTGGACACTTGTGGACAGAAATGCTTTACTCTTCCTAAGAAAGAGGGTGCTTCATTCCCTCATGACAATGAATTATCAATTATATAACTTTATAGCCACATTTCACATATGCTATAATTGGAGGACCAGCCTTCAAGTAATGATCAATAATAGTAAGTCTTTTAATTGATTCTGGGTAGTTTTCATTTACAGTTTTATTTTATCTTAATTTTTAAAATATTTTATTTATTCATTTGAGGGAGGGAGAGAGACAGAGACAGAGAGAGCACAAGCGGGGGAAAGGCAGAAGGAGAGGGAGAAGCAGACTCCCCGCTGAGCTGGGAGCTGGACATGGGGCTCGATCCCAGGACCCCGGGATCATGACCTGAGCCGAAGGCAGACGCTTAACCAACTGAGCCACCCAGGTGCCCCTACAGTTTTATTTTTCCACCAAAAAATGTTTCTTGCCTTCATTAAAGTTATCTTTTAAAGTTATGAGAAAGTTAATATAAAATTATGTACATAATTCATGTCAAACAAACTTTCTTGGCTTCAGAATACTGATTTAATTTTTTAAAATTTTGATAATTTATATCACTATTTCTGTTGTTTGGTCATAGCAGTATACCTTTGGTTGAGATCGAGTTATAATTTGTATTTTTAGGAATTAAATGCAGAACAATTGAATATAATCTATAATGTAATTTTAGTTGAAAAAATCATTAATGATTGTATAAATGGGCTTTATCAAATATCAATAATTACCAAACTTTATTTCCCACAATGATATAAAGACCCAATACTAAGTTTTATAATATAGACTTTGGAGTCAAATGTCAATGTTTTACTGTGAGCATATCTTTACGGGATTCCTCAATAGCTTGCTATTGGTTTTGCAAAGCCTAGAGAAGAAAATGTTTTCGTTTCCTGCACCATCTGTTACTGTATATGGTCAGCCAATTTCAAATATGGAAAGCTGACTATTTTTTGTGGCTGTAGAAGTTGTATTGGTTATGTTTCATTTTTCATGTGAATTGCTGACATCATCATGATGCTGATACACAAGCTGCTGCCCTAATTTCAAGCTCCATTAGCAACATAGGAAATATTACATTGCTTACATTTATAGAATTGAAGAAATACAGACCTTCAAACTATACAAAACAAAATAGAAGATAATACCGTTCAGTTCCTGAAATATAAGGAGTATATATCTAATATAATTTACCTTTTCATTTTTATATTTATAGTCTGCAGAATTAAGTAAATGTTCCCAATAAAACTTTGTCTTTGAAATTTTTTAGTGATCATTGTATTTAGAATCCCAGTAGTTTTAGTAATAATCCTGTGCTTTAGTATATAAAGTATTTTAAAATAAAAATTCACATTGGAGTTCAATAATGTATTGTTTATGTAGATGTGTCTCAGGCCAAATAACGTATTACAGAGTGGGAAGAAGCATAGGACAAAATGTGAAAATTACAATTCCCCTGAAGATATTTTCTACAAAAGTATGTTTATTCTTGAGTTGACGTGTTCCAAATTTGTATCTTCACTCCTCCAACCTTTATATCTCACCTGAAGACCAGATTTTAGTATCAAACTGGCAACTTATTATCACCACATATAGGTCTGATAGGTATATCCAATTCAATGTGTCTAAACAGAATTCTTGATGTCTCCATTCCACTCATTTCAAGTAATATCATATGTTACTCAAATCAGAAATCCAGGTTTCTTCATTCCTTCTCAGAAGGAGTTAACAGGGGCATTTTTTTTTTTTTAAAGATTTTATTTATTTATTTGAGAGAGAGAGAGAGAAAGCACATGAGAAGGGGGAGGGTCAGAGGGAGAAGCAGACTCCCTGCCGAGCAGGGAGCCCGATGCGGGACTCGATCCTGAGACTCCGGGATCATGACCTGAGCCGAAGGCAGTCGCCCAACCAACTGAGCCACCCAGGTGCCCCAACAGGGGCATTTTTAATACCTTTTTTTTTTTTTTTAATTTTAATGACTATCCCAGAAAAAGTAACAGGACCACCTACCTATACTCTTATCTCTGCCCATTTTTTATTCTGTATTTATTCATTTGTTTCCTAACTAGCAGGAGCAACAGGAAAGTCAACAAATGAGGGAGAGTAGTTGGAGATAGTGTTTAAACACATATATGCAAAATGCACAGAAACACATATATACATATGCATATACTCAACAGCAATAACTAGAAATTTAGTCATTTTGTCACATCACTTCAAATCAAACCTCTGTTTTTGGATTTACCACCACCTTGCCCTGTCTGTTAAAAAAAAAAAAAAAAAATCCAGGCTTCAACTTGGAATTTTTGTTTAGCAGTTCTTTCCATTTTACCTCTAAATATCCAATAGCTTATTACTATCTCTACTATTGACAGCCCAAATTCAAACCAATTTCATTTTTCAATTGGACTAATATGTTTCCTCAGACTTCCACTCTGGTGACATCCACCCCCAAGAGCACTTGCCCAGAGGTTTCTTCACAAAGCCTAAATCACACTACTTCTCCCTTCTCCTTAAAATTCTGCGATGACTTCTCATGCAATTAGAATAAAATTTGAACCATTCATTACGGATTAGCTTTAGGAGACTCCATGTGATGGTCCTTGTTTACTTTCTTGATGTCCTATCACAAAATTTTTCTTTTAGTCACAACATTTTTCTTTCTATCTATTTAACTTGATCTTCTTCCTATCTCTCTAACACTGAGTAAATCTTTCCATAGGGTCTTGGCATTTCTTTCTTTCCTTGCCTAGAATTCCTTTTCCCTAAGTCTTTTTATTATTTGTTCCTTCACAGTTCTTAATTCAAATATCACACTCTCAGGGAGGCTTTCCTTGAACATCCGAATAACGTGACTACAGCCCAACCCTCCCTATTCCTTCACATTGTTTTGATTTCCTCAAAATTAGCACAATTCAAAATTGTGTTGCTTCCATGGTTATTGTCATCACCAGCTTCCTACACCCACAATGCCAACTCCACTAGAGTATGAGTTCCAAGAATGGAAGAAATGGAAATTTGCCTTGTCATGTTCCCTTTTTATCCATAGTACTTAGTGCAAAGCTTACAACATAATAGGTAGTCAAGAAGTATTTTTAATTAATTATAACTGATATAATTCCTTCTTCTTCCATAAGGTCCAGCCTCCTACACCCATGGAAAAATTATTCGATTCAAATAATCAAATTTGATTGTTACCTCTTTGAGGTGGTTAAAATAAAAAGCATGTTCAGGTCAGTGAAGAATTCTGTTCCCTTTGACTGCTGTTGTTATTGCGCCACAGTTTTGCTGTCGAGAATAGGTGTTTTGGCCACCAATGTGTGTGTGTTTTTCTCATTGTTCAATGATATTAAATTGATGGAGAAATGCATAGTAACTGAAACAGAAAACTATTGGGTGTACCTAACCTAGAGATTATGTCAGTGATCAAGGCATGGTGCAAGCATTGGTCCAACCTTAATTATTCAGGCCCAAGGAGAGGGAAGAGCAGAGGAGGGAGCAACTCTTTCCTACAGTGTTATCATCAGTTTTCATCAGCCCATATTCCTTAGGCCTAAATTTCTACTGTTATGGATCAGAGTTCTTATCAGTCCAGAAACTTCTGTCTCAGGCAAGCACAATATGTAATTAAAAGTAGCTTAAGCAATAGATAATATTTACTATATCACCTGGTAAGAAGACTATAGGTTCAACTATTCAGCAATGTCTTCAAGGAGACAAAGCTCTTTCTATTTACCGCTCTTCATCTTCAGCTAGTTCTTTGGCTTGCTCTAAACACATTGTTAAAGATGGCTGTGGCAGTTTCAGGCTTCATATGTAAACAAAATCACATCTGGTTAAAGTTGAGGACCTTTGTTTCTTGTGTATCTTTTTACTAGGGAAAAAAATCCTTTTGAGAAAATCCCTCCAACAAACTTTCTTCTAGATTACTTTGGCCAAGATCAGATCATACTTTTGTGCCCTAATTTAAATGGATTATGGGAAAATTAGTTTCTAGCATGTTCATTCTTTATAGTGACAAATACATTATTCTAGCCTTAAGAAAGAAAACAACTTTGTCTCAGAACTCTTTTGCTCGCTATCCATTTGAGGCCATTTCCCCAAAGTCATGGCTAAGTACCAGGATGACTCAGCAAGAGAGATTTTCTGTCTTAAACACAAGGTGTTCCTTGAACCAACTCTTTTTTGTGTCAGATTTCTGAAAGAGTATGTCAGTGTGTCTGAGTTCCTGGGCCCAATTCATTTCTACCCTCTGAAAAATTGACTTGTCTCTTAGCAGAAAGCCCCACATAGATATAGCTGAAATAGAGATAAGAGAAACATTCAGGGAGAACATCAAAAATGTACCGCCTGCCTCCAACCTAGAGGGGTCAGGGACTATTTCACAAATAAAGGGTATGTGAAGGGACAACCAGATGTTTCCAGTCATTTTAGTCAGAAAGAAGAGAATATACAATGGCATGGAGGAGTTTTTACATGAATACAACCAATTCTTTTTGTTGAAGCATAAAATACATGAGTACTGGGATTGCGATCTTAACATAATCATAGACATACAAACAGTTCTTTAGTATTTAAACACAAAGTTCTTTAACATTCTGAAAAAGAGAAGTGGACAGGTAAGTGTCAGACCAAGGAGTGCTTTGTTTGACAGTTCAAGGGTTTAGAAATGATCCTGTAGGATATTCAATACAAGGTGAGTAAAACTGAACATAAAACTGGTATGATCATGTCTGCATTAACTTAATTTTTCTTTGACCTTCCTTAATTCTTGCCTGGACTACTAAGTTTCCTATAACTGGTGTCTTTTCTGATGTTTCACCATATTAATCTTAATAAGTCAAATTCCCCAATGAAACAACCCATAATTGCTCTGACATAGAGCATTCTTATTCCTTGCAGAACTCTTCTGGCTGTCCCATCCCTCTCCTTGGAGGCCCTATGATATCAAAAGCATCTTCAATGTGAAATTCACAGGCCAAAAATAGTCATGTCATTTTTTCAGAAAATAAGATAGATGCAAAAATGTATTAAAGATATATAATTAATAGGAATTTCAATGTTATTTGATGCTATACATAATTAATATGGAGAAATCATGAAATCATTCATGTTCCAAATTTTGCATATTGGAAAATGTTGGTACCATTAAGCATTATTGGGGAGCACTGAAATAGTCTCAGGAAAAAGTATGAAACAAGATTCAAGATTACTAAGGTTTTGGCAAGAAATTGAGATAATGATACAGACTATTCTCCAGAGAATTGTCTGATAACGGAAAGAAAAGTAATAAGAGGGTGAATTTGAATTCTTAAAAGATCATTGATCTTAAGATATATGGGGAAGTATGACATTAAGAGAATGAGAAAAGGAAAAATATTTTTGAGGGATCAGCCTTTGAAAGATGGAAAAATACTTCTTTTGCTGAAGATGTTTAATTTGTTGAAATCAGCAGGAAAAGATCAAGGGAGTTTGAACTGGACAAAGTTGTATGCAATTTTTGCAATTTAGCCTAAGATGGATGCTCGTAGGAGGGGGCTTGAAAATGAAGTAAATTAAAAAAATGAAAGAAAGAAGAAAAGAAAAAGGAAATGAAGTAAATTGTTCAGTGTTCAAACAAAAGTGAAAAAAAGAATTGCTAGACAGAAGAGGGCCCATCTGAAGCAGGCTAGCATGTGATTGAGGGAAGTTAGTAGGGCTGTTTTATAACCTTTCTAGCTAAGCAATGATTAGGGCCCAGGAGGAGTAACAGGGGAAGGTAATGTTGTCATAACCTTGATTTGAGATTGACAACGTGGGAATTATGGAAGAACAGTGAGCAATGGAACCAAAAATGGAATCAAAGCATTATTGAAAGGGTTGAAACTGGAGCCTAAGAAAGTTACATAAGGCCCCCAGTTGCGGGTGAAGGGGACAATGAGTATAGGGGGAAACGGAAGCAAGATTAAGGATGAGAAGTTTGGAAAAGTATAAAGATAGTAGGCTGTGTTTAGAAACTAATATTTAGAATGCAAAATCTCATATACAGATCTCGTCTGTGGAACAAAAAAAATATGGTCATTTCAAAGACAGATGAAGTCGAATGGGGAAAAAAAGTTATGAGAATGGAAATATGAAGGAATTGTGAGATTTGCATGTACCTCTTCAGTTTTTGTCTGTTCATCACCTATTTCTTCTGCTTTTAGTAAGAGTAACCTAACTTTCCTTAGGCAACAGTCCTCTTATTTTTCAAGTCCAAGTCCCTTAGGTTGAATCTTTTGACTATACCCCTACCCCAAAGATGTTTATGAGCCCCATGTTGGCCAATCAAAGCAACATATGAATACGGGCACAGTAGTTAGTTTAGGACTGGCTGAATACATCATACAAATCAGTCAGAAAATATAAAAGATATTCTAAAAAATATTTGAAGTCACTCTAAGTTTCAAATGTACACTTGAAGGTATTCTTAGGCATAATGGTAACTCAAGGGGTCATCTGCCTTAGAATGAATCCAGATTTAGAAAAAAGCATAGGAAAAATGGAGAAATTAAGACCTCATGATGTAAGAGCCCGTGATATAGCCATGCCTTTTCTAGAATCCACAGATTCTTCGGGTAAGTTCTACATTCATTTTTTTTTTTTTAATAGATGTCTATTTGAATTGAGCTTCTGTTATTTGCAACCACAGAAGTTTCTGATTATAAATAACTACCATCAGTTTTTACATTTCTTGAGGAATAAAAAATAAAAGCAAAAAATATAACAGAAGCTTAGCAGCAAATTATTCCTGGTAAATATTTTCATGTTGTTCATTGTTCTTTTTTATTCCCGTTCATTTTACACAAATCTTGGATTGTTTTAATCAGGACATAAATTAATTATATCTAATTGCATTCAGTGTGACTTTTTTTTCAGCTGATATGACTAAATTTAAAACTAAAGCAATAACAGCAGGCTTTTACATCCTTAGGAAAAAAAATATGGAGTAGTGGTGAACAAGGATAGCTTCTAATCTGTATAGTTTTCATTGTCTTTGTGAAAATATGTGTTATTTAGAAAATAGTTCTCTCTACTATAGGGTCACCCCTGAGAAAGGTTGGAAGTACTATCACCTAAGTAAATAATATAATAAGCACAACTGGAAATAAATTAATATTTAGTGTAGAAATAGATGTTTTATTTCAGTGACTTGGGTAGAAAAGCTACAATTATGGAGCTTTCAAAGATGATAGCATAATGATACAGTCCTTTATCTGATTTACAGAGAATGCTGCCATTTGAAACAAAGGAAAGAGTAACTAGGACAGAATAAGCTCAAATTAAATGACCACAATACTCAGATTTTTTTTTTTCCTCTTAGATAAGAAGATATCATTTGGCTGAAAGAATGAAGAAAAAAAGAGGTGGACTCTATGGCTTAGATGACTGCAAATGGAATACCTTTCACCTCTAATTGACTGACTGAAACGGAGGCAGTCTCCATAGAGACCGAAATTGCTCCACAAGCCATGGCAGTTCCACAGGGAGGCTGCAGATGGAGGACTGGGTCTCCATTTTGCAGAGATAAGGAGCATGATATGAGGACTGGGACCACTGTTTTCCATCGCTCATCTTAGCTGCTATCAGTCCTCCATATTTTAAAATATAGTGTTCTTCACAAAGATACAATTTAAAAAATTGTAACTTGTTTATGGTAACACATGGAGGCTTGGGGAAATTTTTGAATCAATCTAGTTCTTAAACTACTGCTCACCCTATTAAGCTTCAGGTTCTATCCATCTATATGTATCGGATTTTGCTTCTTCTGTATGATTATGCTCCGAAATCCTGTGATTCTATTGTCACAAATAAGTGTCATGATTTAGGATTTAAATCTTTCTGCCTCTCATATATAGGTTGAATTTTAATAATAAAATAAAATAGAAAAGGAGGCCTTCCAATAACCACTGGAAACATTTCTTCTTTACACGTGTCCTCCACTTCATATTCTTGTTTTTTTGCCAAATTCACTGGCTGCTTTTTAGCTTCGAATATTATTTCATCTGACTTCTCCTGCTCTGTATAGCATCTAAAGGTGGAGTTTCCTCAGAACTACATCTAGGCCACTATCATATCTGCAGTGAAAGTCCTCCTACCCTGCCCTCCTCTTACTTCACACCCCCTACTCATGGTCTCTCCACTCTCTCACTAGGAGCAGAGGATTTTTCGTTATTTTTATTTTTTTAGAGGATTTTTCTTTAAATATTAGTGGGATCATATTATTTCCTGCTTAAATCCTTTTCATGGCTTTCTGTTACAGAAAGAATAAAATTCAAAACTCACTGTAAGTCTCTTCATTAAGTGTTCCTGATAATTGCCTGATTTTCTTCTCTTTAATATACTGCAGTGACATTTTTTTTCAATTCCTCGAACATGCTAAATCTGCATTTTTTTTATTAACATATAATGTATTATTTGTTTCAGGGGTACAGGTCTGTGATTCATCAGTCTTACACAATTTACAGCGCTCACAACACATACCTTGCCCAATGTCCATCACCCAGCCACCCCATCCCTCCCACCCCCCTCCACTCCAGCAACCCTCAGTTTGTTTCCTGAGATTAAGAGTCTTTTATGGTTTGTCTCCCTCTCTGGTTTCATCTTGTTTCATTTTTCTCTCCCTTCCCCTATGATCCTCTGCCTTGTTTCTCAAATTCCTCATATCAGTGAGATCATATGATACCTGTCTTCCTCTGATTGGCTTATTTCGCTTAGCACAATACCCTCTAGTTCCATCTATGTTGTTGCAAATGGCAAGATTTTGGTTTTTTGATGGCTGCATAATATTCCATTGTATGTATATACCACATCTTCTTTATCCATTCATCTGTTGATGGACATCTTGGCTCTTTCTATAGTTTGGCTATTGTGGACATTGCTGCTATAAACATTGGGGTGCACATACCCCTTCGGATCACTACATTTGCATCTTTGGGATAAATACCCAGTAGTGCAATTGCTGGGTCATAGGGTAGCTCTATTTTCAACTTTTTGAGGAATCTCCATACTATTTTCCAGAGTGGCTGCACCATCTTGCACTCCCACCAACAGTGTAGGAGGGTTCCCCTTTCTCTGCATCCTCGCCAACATCTGTCATTTCCTGACTTGTTAATTTTAGCCATTCTGACTGGTGTGAAGTAGTATCTCATTGAGGTTTTGATTTGGATTTCCCTGATGCCAAGTGATGTTGAACACTTTTTCATGTGTCAAGACAGATTGATTTCTAAAAAGAGAGTCTCTTTCTTTTTCTTTATTCTCACTTTATATGCAATTGATTCAAGATATTTTTCCTGATAATCTATTTAAAATGTCCCCAAATATTATTCTCAGTGTTAGTCTTTATTATGCCTCCTTCAAAAACATACTAGAATCTGTACTAATTTTCTAGATTGGCCTATTTGGTTGTATTTATGTTTTCTTCTCCACTAGAATATAAGCTTCATGAAGCCTGGCTTCTTCTGTGTAATTCAGCACAAAATCACCAGTGTAAACACTGCACTAGATGAATGTTCACTGGATTATAATTTAGCACTTTGATATTTTTACAAATATTTTTTCTGAATTGTGGGACTAAAAACAGAGTTCCACCTGATCTTACCTTAGATATCAAATGAACTTGTTCCCTCATCCTCTCATGTCTTTGCTTAACTGGTAGCTTCCCACTGAGGCAGGCCCCTCTCAGCATTCCAAATCCCTGGCTCCTTTCTATTATCCTCCAAAGCACTTACCACATTCTAATGTAGAATATATTTAAATTATTTTTGTGACCTTTTTGCTCTGTAAAATCTATGAATCATTTTATGACTTTTTTTTTAAATTGCCATTGCTGTTGCTATTTGTTTTTCCATTGAGATAGCCTAGTACTCAATACATTCTGGGGAATATTTGATGGATGATCTAGGTTGAGTATAGAGAAAGGGGCTTGGGAAACAAACATTGTCTTAAACATACCATTGGCTTGGACGTTCACAAAGTTCACAAGAATAAATTTCTTGGGAAATGCTGCAGTAATAAAATATTCTAACCTTTTTTTTCAACTTTGTCTTATCTTTTATTAACATCTGGAAAAATTAATGACCTACAGATCACATTTTTGGTGGAAAAAAAAAAGGTTTGAACATAGACTCTTAATACTGGTTGTAGTTTTAGGGGTCATCTTGTCCAACACTCTTTCTTTACCTGTGAGGAAACTGAAACCAGGGATTCATTAGTGTGACTTGTCCAAAGATGCAGAGATTATTAGTTCAGAGCCAGGATTAGATCCCAGGTCTCAGTGCCCAGGAAGATGCTCCTTACCGCGGATGGACCATTCTGACTAAACTGACAAATACTTAAAGCTCACCATTAAAGACAAATTTATGTGGATCCAAAGTACTCTTATCACTCTGTATAAGGCTCAGTGCCTGGAACATAACAGAAGTTCAATAAATATTGTCATATTAACGAATGCCCAAATACCTTATTAATCACTATGACATGTTCTGTTAGGTTAGAAAAAGTAACGTGAAGTACAAGAGTTGGGAGTAGATGGAGCAATGAGAAGTTATTATAAAATGCAAAGATTCTCCAAAATGTCTCTAATGGCTCTGTTGTTGTCAAGTCATCTTGGAAGGACTTGTACCATCTGTACCCTGGGCATCATGTGATCTACTCCGTGATAACAATTCCACTGGAGAAAACTCTCATTGATCTAGTTTAAGAATTTTGTTTAAAAGCAACTAATATTTGCGGTTTAATGAGTGAAGAGATAAAAATACACTTGAGATCACATTTGCTTGTTCTTATAGCTGTAGCTCATTTTGTATTGGGATTATTAGGGTAAATTTGAAAACAAGATCAATTCAATGTAAAAGAGCTTGTATCACCAGACACGTTAGTGGGCATCCACTTACAAAAATTTGCTTCAGTACATTTTAAAGTGCTCAGAAAAAATGTTCTTGTTTTTCTATTGCCTTGAGAAAATATACTGGTGATTATCAATAAAAGACAAGAAATTTAGACACTTTGGGGAGAATGGAAAAAAGAAACCCTAGTCATTTCTATAAATGTTAGCATCTGTTTAAATCATAGCAAAAATAACTGAAATAGGGATGCCTGAGTGGCTCAGTAGGTTAAGTGTCGGCCTTCAGCTCAGGTCATGATCCCAGTGCTCTGGGATCAAGTCCCACGTCAGTCTCCTTGCTCAGCAGGGGGTCTGCTTCTCCCTCTGCCTGCCGCTCCCCCTGCTTGTGCTCGCATGCTCTCTCTCTGACAAATAAATAAATAAATAAATGAAATCTTTTTAAAAAAAATAACTGAAATAAAGAGTATACTAAAATAAAAATAGCTCAACTGGCATTATTTTGAAATGAGTCAGACGTAATGAAAACAATTTTTTTTTTTTGTAATCTGGAACATTCCTGCACAGCCATTCCTTCAACAAACTAATATTAAGCCTGTTCTATATACAACGTACTATGTTCAGGATAAGTTCAAGGCTCAGGTAGTTTTCCAAAGCATGTAATTGTTGTATATATCTGGAATCTTTTCTATATCAGAATAAAGTCCATGGGTCAATAAGCAAATTATACCCCATGAGCATTTACCATTTAAAATTGTGTCCCATCCTGATCAAATGTTCCTTTGGCACATACCAAAGAAGATATTCCAAATCTAGAAGATGTACATCTGCTCTCACCCTACAATCCCCTTCATCCTCCTAGAGCCACTTATATTTCCAGGAGCCATTTACACTTTTATCTTGTTCTCTTGTTCAAACCCGATTTGACATTCTTCTTCATCCTCTTGGTTTTTCTTTAGATCAGTGCTGTCAAGACCCCACCACTGACTTGATCTTCCATTACCAGACTACAAGTCAATTTCCAGTTCCATGCTTGCCTTCTGTCTACTCAGGTAGCTCATTAATTTCCTGGCATTTTGCCTCATGAAATAAGCCCTTTATTCTCTCCTAAAAACACTCCTCAACATCTTCAATGAATCTGGCCTCCTATCTCTTGAATTCATTTTCTTCTCGGTCCCTGACAGCAAATAGCCTTTTGTTCCTCAGACTCACTTGGCGTTTTTTTTTTTTTTTTTTTAAGATTTTATTTATTTGACAGAGAGAGACACAGCGAGAGAGGGAACACAAGCAGGGGGAGCGGGAGAGGAAGAAGCAGGCTTCCCGCGGAGCAGGGAGCCCGACGCAGGGCTCGATCCCAGGACCCTGGGATCATGACCTGAGCCGAAGGCAGACGCTTAACGACTGAGCCACCCAGGCGCCCCTCACTTGGCGTTTTACATGATATCATTATTCTCTCACAGTTATATGACGGGTAACTGATGTAAAATTTGTCAGAGCCAAGACTTTGAAAGATGTAGAGTGAGAAGAACAAGACATTGGTTCACTTCAGAATCCAGAAGATGGTCCTGCTCATTTAGAGTATGCCTGTTGTCTAAGCAGGCTCAGCCATAGTCCCTGGGATGCTGGAGACAGCCTTCTACCTGTTTCAGTGACTCCGTTCTCATTCTAATAAAAACCATTGTTTTTACTTGCAGCAGTGATCTTCTTAGGAAACAAAATGATGTCATCTTTTTACTCATGTGTCAATGGCCCTTTCTTCTTCCCTCCATTGTTTTTGGAATAATTTTAAATTTGTATAATAATTTAAAATTGTCTAATAATATACAAGCCCATGTTTCTTCACATGTTCACATTCTTGACTTCTCCTGACTGCCTAAATAAAGGATGCTCTTTTAAAAATTCGAATTTTATGTCCCCTCCACCTGGAACACTTCTTGCTGCCAAACCTTTCACTCACAACCACACAGATACACTGGCGATCCTAATCCTTTCTGACTGGCTCACACTTACTCATAATTCAAATTATAGCTTAGCCATCCCTACCAAAGTTCTCTTGAGTTTTTCTTATGTGCTCTGTAAGCACTGTTTGCTTCTCTTTGTCATAAACTGCCATTCTCATCAATTATAAGCCCTTGAAAGCTGATGAAAATAATACCTTTTTTAAAAAAATTACTGTGTCTCCAGTGTCTATTCCAGTACCTGGCACATAGTAGGCAATCAAAAAATCATGGCAGAATAATGAAAGGTGGCCCATCTATCTGTGATTAAGAGACCCTGTTTACATGCATATTCACGCTCATCAATACTTTTCTCGAGAACTTTAAGTGTATACCCAGCCTCCAAATGAGCCACTATAAAAGTTTTATCCCGATGAAATAACATTAACACTTTCTTTTATGTTTCCAATTTTTCTGATGATATTTTGAACAATCTGTTGACAAGCTATATGAACAGCTTAAAAAACACTAACAGCTACAGAGGTGAAAAATGTCCTTCCTATAATTATATATTGCTCATTGGTGGAAGCTGTTTCTTGAAGAGGCCAAAGCATATATCACAACAGTAAGCTCTTACTGTCAATTATCCAATATCATTTATAACAGTAGTAAATATTTGTTATTATTTTTCAAGTTATAGAATCTTCTTTGACATATTTTTTTCAGTGTTCTTTAAATAGTTATTGTTTTTGAATTGCATCATCTGGATTTCTACAACTCAATGAGGTAGGGATTCATATTACCACTGCTTTGGGGCGCCTAGCGGGCTCAGCTGGTAGAGCGTGTGATTCTTGATCACAGGTTGTGGGTTCGAGCCCCACATTGCATGGGGATTACTTTAAAATAAAATCTTAAAAATAAAATATTTGAAACTGAGAACCATACATATTTATTCAGCATAAAACTATTAAGTGTTTTTTTCCTTGAAAATGGGATCTGTATTTGTTCTTTAAATGACATCACTTGAATCAGTGTATATACGGAGTAATTGTTCAATAAATGTTGGATCAGTGCTCAGAATTTCCAACAGAAAATTTCCATGTTTTGTTTTACTTTATCAGTCCATATCAAACTCACTGCAAGCTTGAAGAAAATATGAGGACTCACATAACTTGGACAAGAGGTCTCATTGAAAAACACTGAAAGTTCTCATTATGTTTCACTGAAATACGTAACTGTACTCAACTCCAATTTTGTACTTGCAAAAAAAAAAAAATACTTTTGAAAGTACTGGCACTTTGCAAATTACCTCTCCCTAGACCTACTACCTAAGGACAAGGTCTCTGGGACATGGATTCTGAGAGAAAGATTTTAATGAAAAAATTCAGTGGCTTTCCTCTCAGAATTGACATGGGTAAAGAGCTAAAAAAGCAGGAGTGGGCAGAAGGAAAGGTGAACTGCAGTGCAGTTGCAACAGACCCCTTAGCCAATCCAAACAGACCTCTGGAACTGGGACGCACCCTCAGAGCTGTCCCAGATAGGCAAAGGAGCGAAGTTATCTTACTTGCACTTCTACCATTGTGAACAAACTGTACCTGGGAAAGGGCCATAACCTTTGTCAAGGCATCTCTGTTCTACAGAAGGCAATTCCTTGAGAAATGACTTAGCTGTTAGGCCAGCAGCAGACAGGGAACTGGGAGAATGAGTGCTGCAACCCTAAAGAGGAGATCTGAGTGGTGGACTACAACATCCACTTCAGCTACATATTTAATGGAAATTAAATATGATCAAGGTATCATATTATAAAAAAAAGTTCATCTTTTAATATGCTATATTTATTTGCATAGTCATTTCTTCATTTAGCTTGAAGTTCTCAATTTGCATTTCCTATTTCTGTGTTTAGTTGTTGATATACTATCCTCCCTACTAATAGAAAGTCACTATAAGGGGCACCTGGGTGGCTCAGTCGGTTACGCAGCTAACTCTTGGTTTTGACTCAGGTCAGGATCTCAGGGTCGTGAACTTGAGCCCCATGTCGGGCTCCATGTCCTCAAGGGGCTCCATGCTCAGTGCAGCTTTTTTTTCCCCTTCCCCTATGTTCAGGAGATTCTTTCCCCCTCCCTTTCCCTTCCCCTCCGCTTCCATGCACTTTAAATAAATAAATAAATGAATAAGTGAATGAATAAATAAATAAATAAATAAATAAAATATTTGAAGCCACTATAAAAACAGGAATTTGGAGTCTCTTATTCACATCTGCATCTCCAGCACTTAAAAAATTATCTTGCTAATAGTAAGCACTCAATAACATTTGGCGCACAAATGGATAGATCAATAAGTGAAGAACACTTCCAGAATCGACAGTACCATTTCAAATTTCTAACCAGAGTTCATGTGCTAGTTTCCATAATCCTAACATGGATTTTCAGGTTTAAATTGATTCTGAATTCATGGTGACTAAATATCTTGTATTCTGCTGACATGACAATCATGTCATGTGCTTGCCGTAAATCAGGTGCTTGCCGTAAATCTGGACATTATTTATTATTAAATGTTATTCATTTATTTCTATAACATGTTGTAACTCTCTATCACAAGGTAAGATAATAAAAATATGTGGTTCAGACAAAGGTCATACTTTTAGTATGTTATGAGGCACATGCATAAAGCAAACCTGTAACTGTCAAGAAAAGTCAGAGCTGGACAGTAATTTAAAAAGGAAAAGCAGATTTTATTTAGAACAATTGTGGTAGAATTAACAAGACCTGGCTTAAAACCAGGTACAATTCTGAATGCAGCATATGCAAGTGAGAATTTAGCCAACGAGCAACGTGGGGGTCAGCGGAAAGAAAATTACTAAGGGGAAACTTCAGGGGTGAGGAGGATTCTAGCTAAACTGACCTAAAAAACTCTTTGCTGAAGACAGGTCAGGATGATCAGATATCATCCAGCTGATAGTGGAAGATGAGAAAACCAATCAGATACCAGGGATGGAGAATTCTGGTTAAGCTGACTTCACTGGTTTCTTGCTAAAACTGGATTTTTACAAAGAAATGTACAGATGAGTTTAGGAGAGGGTTCAGGAGCCACAGCAAAGTTTGGTCAAGCAAGGAATCTTTGTCACAACATACTTTCCTCATTGGTGTCCTGATAAAAATGTTGTGTATCTGGTATATGAGAAGCCTCACTCTTTCTGAGCAGTTAATTTCATTTATGCAGTTAAAAACTCTGGAAAATTATAATGACTGAAAATCAGCTGAATTATTTTGCTTTTAGGAATCATTGAAGCCTTAACAAATCTTAGCTGTAGGTAAAACAGATTGGTAAGAACCCCAAAGAATGAGAAGAATAGGGGCTGCTTCCTTTCAGGAACTTCTTGTTATTTGCCTCAAGATAAAATAAAAACATTTCAGCATATGAATACCTGAAAGCAGCGTCACCAAAAACAATCACTTAACTATCCTCAAGAAATGTCTATATGCAATGTCTGCTTAGGTTCTAAGGTTCAGGCAACGTCCAGCTCTCTATCAGCAATAGAAGAGGGTAGAATTTCTTGACAGCAACTTCCTATCATTTCCAACAGCCTTGTTCTCATTGCCAAATTAAGTGTTTTGTTTTAAAAAGTGTTTTATTCTTTTGTATAGAAGGCATTTTAGGCATGGATGGAATTAGAAACAGTCAAAGAATAAGGCAAACAAAAATTCTTCATCACTGAAGAATTGCTCTTATTTAAGCTATATGAGTTATGCTACCTCATTAGAGTTAGATCTTACACAGATCATCCAGTTGGGAAAAACCCCTCCTGTTAATATATATATTATAATATAGATTATATATATGTGTGTGTGTGTGTTTGTGTGTGTGTGTGTGTATAAAATCTTTTCCTTAGTTTGTGCCATTTTTAAGAAAGCCTGAGCTTTCTTGTGTAAAGTTTTATGAGTGACTCATCTCTACTAGAACCTACACTTTAAAAACTCCCAATGAGACATGCAAATGGAGGAACTACCTTCCTCTTCTTTTTTTTTTTTTTTCAATTTTTTAGTTTAAATTGCAGTTAGTTAACATATAGTGTAATATTGGTTTCAGGAGTAGAATTTAGTGATTCATCACTAATAGATAACACCCAGTGCTCATCACAAGTGCCCTCCTTATTACCCATCACTTACTTAGCTCATCCCCCACAAACCTCCCCTCCATCCACCCTCAATTTGTTCTCTACAGTTAAGCATCTCTTATAGTTTGCTTCCCTCTCTCTCTTTTTTTTTTCCCCTTCCCCTATGTTCATCTGTTTTGTTTCTTAAATTCCAACATGAAGAACTCACTTCCTCTTGGAAAGTTCTGCCCCTTTCTTTATATTCCATACTATTAATCTCACCTCCAAGTTATCATGCATAATATATTGATGTGGCTAGGATTCAGTTTTCTTCTCTTCATTTAACTCCTTGAAAGAAATTTTGATTTTTGTTGTATAGTTATTCTTGTTTTCTTCTATATGAATCTTGTTCATATAGGCCAGAGATATCCAGTGACTCCAAACTATAGAATTCATAAAATTTTCCCCAATTTTCAAGACCTTGGGTTTCCATTTTCACCAATTCTTCTCTCAAAGACTCCTTTCTCATTTTCATTCACTACCTATGTTCAATGATCTCTCAATCTGATGCTATCTCAATTCTCCTCCGAATGCAATCTCATCAAATATCTGAGGATCAACTTGAAAGTGACCCTGAATTTAAACCTCTCTAACTTTCTAGGTGGAATCAAAAGGAACTGCATATTTTGCAGGTCACATGCAGTTGAATATCAGCAACCATTTATACTTGAAGCTTACAAATGAGAAAGCCAAAACCTAAAGAACTTACATGACTTGTCCAAAAATCACAGTTTAGGGTAAGCCAGGGGTCAAGACCAGAAACCAGATTTTCCATATATGTCATCTTCTACCTACATTGGTGTTACTTGCCTTATTCCCAAAGGGCAGTAAGTTGGGGACTCCAGGCAAGCAGTTACTCCATCCATTCAAAAAGCTTGTCAAGCTCATGTTTGTAGAGATGAAAAACAGACTTCTTAACCTTTTAGTACTGCAGAAGATACACTAAAAGTACCTACCTGTCCCTTAGTCCCAGTGGGCGAGGCCGCGATGAGCTCTTACTTCCCAGTACCTCCTCCCTTCAAATATCATCTACAAGAGGTAAATTTCAAACATGGTGACTCTGACAGCCACCTTTGTATCTCCCACAGTATAGTGTTTCACAAAGGTTTGTTGAATTGAATATAATGGAATTGAGTGAAATGTGAAACCCCAGTTCCTATGGATATTTGTCAAACACATGCTCCCTGGTTGTATTTCTCTGTTCTCAAGGTCTCAAGTTTCTATCCTCACTCTTCTTGCATGTTATTTCACTGATGCCACAAATGTAGTGCTAAAA
This sequence comes from Halichoerus grypus, assembly GCF_964656455.1. Classification (NCBI taxonomy): domain Eukaryota; kingdom Metazoa; phylum Chordata; class Mammalia; order Carnivora; family Phocidae; genus Halichoerus; species Halichoerus grypus. The sequence continues at coordinate 55,116,673 of NC_135716.1, forward strand.
CTGCTTTTGGTTCATAAGGTCACAGTTTAAAATTAAAATTTTTACAGATCTGTACCCCTGAAACAAATAATACATAATACGTTAATAAAAAAATATCTTCTGGGTGAAAAAAATAAAATTAAATTAAATTAAAATTTTTAAAAGTTGGAAGTTACCCATTTTGTAAGGATTCTTTCCTTCTGTAATCAAAAAACATTAAACTAAATATATATATATTAAACAAATTAATTTTATTCCTGACTAGACATTTGGAAATCTTATTCTCTGATTAGAAGAAGGGTCATTAAATATCTATCGGCTTGCCTCATTCAAATCAATTGTTTCCAGTGAATTCAAATACAGAAAGTCACTGAAATAAACCATCAACTCAAATATGCAAAACTAAAGTGCTATTTATTAGCTAATAACCTGGATTCCCCAAATCAATGTCTGTATATGGTAAGAAGTAATCATTTTGGTAAATTAATTAATATTGAATAGTTTCATAATGTCCTTGCTGAAAAAGTCAGTGTTAGGCATTTTTCCACTTTGTTTCTAAGTTTTATGTGTTTCTTCAGTTAGGTTTGTTTTGTACTTAGAAATGCTCCTATGTCAAAATATAAAATATTTGCACCAAATCTTTTAAACTCTTTCAAATGAAATCCATCAAAAGATCAATATTTTTAAAGATTGGTTTTAACTTTTTTATTGCAATTGAAAGTGTGTGTTATACATACTAATGTCTCTTATAACAGTGCACCTGAAATGTTAACTTATCCAATATGTTCTGTGTACTAGATAATTAGGACATTTCCCCCAAAGCTATGATATTAACTAAAGCTGACAGTAAGGGACTAATGAGATAGGAGAAATGAAAACGTAGAGAAAATTGTAAGAGAAAATCTTTTAATGTAAAGGTCAGCAATAGAAATATAGAGCATAACTACTTGACCTAACCCAAAACAGGTCATAGGATTTATAAAACTTCTTCTAATTACATGCAATACTGATTGAAAGCATATAGGAAAATAATCATCAACTAAAATCCTCTATGTGTTAAGTAACCAGTTGCAAGTATTCAAGTCTGCAAATTGAAAACTGCAAACATCTGTGGCTCTCCCGAGTTTTCTTTCCTTCAACACTTTCAGTAAATTTAATGACACAAGTGAAACCTTGTGACAGTCACAAAACTATATAGCTTAAAGATGAACTTTGGATATTTTATGTTCCTTTCAGGATATGTCAAACCTTGCATGCACACAGAAACAAATAGTCAGTGAACGCATCCATCAATTGGTAACAGTTTGCAGTTTGATGGTGGTATTTTTATTTATTCAACTTTTCTCTTTCTTTTCTTTTTTTTTTCTTTTTCTTTTTTTTTCCAGCCAGGGTCAAACGCTGTCCTTCTGATCTGCTACAATCAGGTGCTCTCTGTAGAGCTCTCCTTTTGTTCTTCAGGAGGGGATGCATTCACCACACTGATGTGTGACTTTTGATGATCTGAAAAATGTGGGTGTTCCTCAGGGCTACTGATCTAGATGCCTCCGTTGCTAGAAATAGATCAAGGGAGGCTTTCTCCAAAAATCCAGAGTCATATCACAAAGAAAACCAAGAAGATTAAAAGTTTTACTATCAAATTATACTCTCACCACTAAGCAAAACCTATGCCTCCTTTCATTTTTTGGTGAAATTACCAAGGAAAGTAGTTATATTAACATGCCATACTCAAGAACTCATTCTTCTGAAAAATGAATAAATGGTCACAATTCTTTAAACAAAATAATAAAGCTATGTCTACCAGAATCAGCAATACATTTCAGAATTAGCTTCTCTATCTTGCTAGGAGTTACAGTGACATTTGAGTCTGTTGAGGCATCAAGAATTTAGAAAAGAAAGTGAAAAGTCTTATCTGTTTGGATTGTGGTTGCATCAACTTACAAAAGGATAAAGAACTGAATTGACAGGTAAACATGAGGGAATTGTGCAAATATGCATCTTAAGACTAAATGCTGCAAATTTATGATATATGAACTTTGGCAAAAAAATGTACTATACAGTATGCAGAAAACAGTTCTGATAAATGTTAGAACTTGATACCCTTATTTATTGTGATAATGATGATGATAGCAAAACCCTAAATAATCCAATGCACCAACACCATAAATTCATGCCACTTTTGAAAAAGGGAGACTGGAAGTTTAACTGTAATAACTTAATTTTTACAAAATGCCTTCACCAATAGTCTGGCCCAAAGCAGACTACATTCCACCAGAAAGCATAAGTGAATGGCTTTTTGATTCTTATAACCCATTCTCACATTCTCTGATATCCAGTTATTTATTTTTGCCATATGCACAACCAAGATAAAATTACTCAACATTCTACTTAGGGGTCAAAAGTCACCCCCCGCCTTGTTCTTCCGAGCATGGAAACAGACATTCAACTCTTATTTTGACATTCAGTTATCAGTAAAATGAAAAGAATTATATTTGTACAATACAAAATAAAATCAGAGGATTGTGCAAAGGTTGATATTTTTAAAAAATGCTTGGTGACATTTGGACAAAAGTCCAAAAGTAAATACAAGTTATGATTATTAATAACAAAAAAGCACACTGTATGGAGTTTGAAGAATTGGGAATTATTTGGTGGATCATGGATCAAGTCACCTGCCAGATGTAAAAGCTGTTGCAAATTAACTGAAGGGGAAAAAGGAATTGAAGAGGAGACAGGGACATCACAAAGAGCTTTTAGTCACAGCTTAATATTTATAGTTCTTTTAGGCAGGGTGAGATTAGTCAAACTTGTCTAAATTGGATTCAAAGTGATACCATGTGGCTTGGATTCTGGATCCACAAAGCCTTGACACTGTTTTACTGAAATAATTGTCTTTAAAGTAAGCAACATATTGCTTTTTTATGTGCTGTTGAAATTTATACAAGGTGAAGGTAATCTTTGAAAGGGTAAGGATAAAGGTGAAATTAAAGATCCTAAAAATCAATTAACTGATCAAATCACATATCCTTCTTTAATGTTTCGTAGTAATAATTGTCTATTACTGATAGAGAAGCCCAAAGAAGCAAAAAGATTTTAAATTTAAAGTTTCATAAACAAGCATGGGGGCCTTCAGTGATAATGTTTAAACGGCTGTATCCTTTACAATCAACTCTGCTGAAAATTCAATCTCTTTCATAGTTTTTAACACTCAAGGACACAACAATAGAACTGAAAACCGTGAAAGTAACTTTAAGAGTATGTGTTTATTTCAAAACTACTTTTGAAAGTCTCTCTTACTGAATTTATATATACATATCCATATATATATACATATATAGTGTGTGTATACAATATATTAATTTATACACATATATACATATATATATACATATATACATATATATATAGTGTGTGTGTATAATATATTAAGAGCCCTTATAATCACCAAATTTGAATGAGCACAATTTTAGAAAATAGAGTATTGAAGTATTGTTTTCTCTCATAAAATTCCAATTTATGGCTCTTTTATGGTTTTGGATCAGACTGTGTTACTCTAAGCCAACTTTTTAAACAAAGAGTAACCACAGTAGCAAATAAAAGATTTTTAAATCAAAAGTAAAGCAGCGTCATGCATGTGATATGAAAAATTAGAAGTTCTTGAGCAAATGAGTACACATGAATGATTTCAAACCGAAGTGTTTTGATATCCCTGAAAATCAGGTTAACTTCATGGAGGATTATTCGGACATTGGATGTTTCACATACTTGCCTTGAATGTCCTTTTTAGTATCAAAACTGGATGATACTTATCATACTGCATATTCCACACCCACAAAAGGAAAAAAATACAAACCAGTATTCAGCAGGAAATAGGTGTATGTTAACTAGTCACTAAGTGACTCTTGATCAGAACGGAGCTTTGCTAAGAGGCTCTCAAGAGAGAGGTCATTGCTTTCTCTCTAAGAGGGCTAGGCTGCATAGCTATTCTAGTCTATTTCAGGAGAACTCTAAAGAAAGCCAAGCTATGAATATAATAAATGCCCAATGTAGCTGGCCAGTTCTATGAGGTGTCAAACTGTAAAATTTTAAAAGCCAGTTAAGATACTTCTAAGGTATATCTTATAAAAGAATTATTTTTCCTTAAGAATATTAGCGTTCTATATATCTAAGATATTGTGTAAACGAGTCAAAATCAGTCACGGGATTGGATCGTATGGAATTATAAAAAAGAGTATTAATTGTCATGTTAATGTTCAACACAAAAGCCTGAATGAAAATAGTACTTCACTAGAATCCAACTTACTACGCAAAATACAAAATAGCACCCAAACGTATGTATGATATGAAATATAATCAATTTTCATTTTTTCTTCATCCTCCTACTTCTTCCTCTTCCCTTTGTTATTTATCAACCTCCACTAAAATCTATTGTCTTTTGAATAAATTTGTTTTAGGACCCTACCTTCAGCATCAGAGTTAATTCAAGTTCCTTTTCTTTATTCTGAATATTTCATTGGAAGCTTTCTGTTATAGTGTGCTGTATTAATTTCCTCTCTATTCTTTGCAAATATTGTTTGTCCCAGAATATGTTTACTTCTGTGTTAACCTTAGTGGTTCTCAAAGTGGACTGATTATCGGAGTTCACTGGAGACCTTGCAAACCGCCTTTTTGTGTGCCCCAGACTTTATTTCATTATTTCATTGCTGTGGGGTAGGTCTCAGGGAATCTTTTATTAAGTTTGCTAATTGGTTCTAATGTTCAGCTAGAGTTACAGACCACTGAGCCATCAGACCCTACACACTTTTGGAGATCCAGGACAATAGCACCTCCAAGTTATGTCACCTACCATGATTACATCTCCTGGGAGAAAAAAATCTTCCCTTTTTTTCCCCAACCAATAGCACAAATGCACCATTCTACTAATATTGTTTTCAATACACATTATTTTAGACTTTCTGCTTTCTTGTAAAATTCTTGCAGTCGGAGATTATGGTTTACACATCTTTGGTTGATGCTACGTCTTGTATGCTTCAAAACTTGAAAATAAGGTTTTGTTACATTAGTGTAATTAACTAACACATTATCCACAACTAAATATTTTCTAGGTCCCATAAAAGTAAATATACTTGTTCTATTATCTCCAAAATAATTTGTCATGAATTATTAATCAAATAAGGAGTGCATACTTAAATACATATGCATGAGTAAATATTTAGAAAAGTGTGTGTATTAACATGAAATTTTCACTAATAATAATCAAAAAGTTAAAAAAGAAACATCTCCAAGCTGATGTATCTTATCACTTTATAAAAGAAACAGAACAAAAAGGGTATACCAGATCCTTATTTTTTTTAAGGTTATATACATATTTTTGTTTTTCTTTGAATTCTCTACTCCTTGAATAGTACTTGGGACAAAATGAACACTCAATAACATTTTATAGATTTAAAGAATTAAATAATGAATCTATTTTATGTGTAAAATGAGGTGATTATAATACAGACAACTAGAATAAGCATATTAAAGATACTGAATCATGAATTTAGACTAGAATCAAATTGGATTTTCTATTGTAAGAATTAGGGAATGGTAAGATAAAACACAACCATATAAATTATAACAACTTTTTCCCTGAATAGCAGTCCTGGCAATCTGTGGAATTATGTGTATAGAATGGTTTAGTAGTATTCTTTTCAGTCAGACTACTTGACCATTGGACTATATTTTCTTTTCAAGATAATAAATTTCAACAGACCAGCCATGATTCATGGAACAAAATTCTTGGAAAAGTAAGATAAAAATTCAACTTCAAACTATAATGTGTCACACATTTTGTTAAAGTGGCTTTCTTTGCTGCTCTAGAATAAGTTTTATACCATGCTTATTCTGAGTTGTTGCTATGGTAACTATGTATGTCTTATAAAACTGTAAACAATTGTGTAAAATGGTTAAATAGAGCACATGTTTATAGCTGTACTAGCTCAGTTCAAACGTATACACACTCCATTTTTAATATTATCTTCACAAAGAAATATTTATTCATTTCAGATGGATGCTCAGAACCTTCTTCCAGAAGATTATGGCTATTTGTGTGTGGGTACATGGTGTGTAATTGAGGGAAAGTGACTTTTCTTTCCATTTTCCAAAACATAAAATGAGGTGATTATAATACAGGCAACTAGAATCCACGGTTCATCCATATAATTATTATGAGTAGTCTATGAAAACATGCCAAAAGCTTTTCTTAGAATTAGGCCCTCAGGTATAAAGATTAGCATGGTTAGAATGACTGCTGGCGATTTGAACAACCTCTAAAGGCTCTGCATAAAATCCATTGATAATGAAAATTTTCATTAAAAAAAATGTGCCGCCACGGGCAATCCATGCTAACCAATTTATAGTCTCTATTTTTATAAGAGTTTGGAAGAAAATGCTTTTAAATCAGCCAAACAAAACTCCCTGAATTTGTTATAGATAATACATGATGACTTTGCTACTAAAAAAAAAAAGACAGAAATTATAGGAAGTCACAGGGCATACACTTACTAATGCATCTAGCTCTGTTTACAAGTTTGAATTGGGGAGTGATGTTTTTGTGTGTCCTATATGCTAAATCCTGAATGAGACAGTGAAATGTAGGGCTAAGGTTATTGCCATCTAAGAACTTTTATTCCCAAGGAAAATTTACTTTTAAAAAGCCCTCGTAAGACCAATGTTAATTGTTCATAGGAACATTACAATCATCTTAGATATTCACATGTTTAAAATGGCATACAGAAATAATAACTACATAGATGCACTCACTCATCTAACAAGCGTCCTTTCCAACCAGAAATACATAACCACTGTCACATTTGGCGGTCTCCTAAGGAATTTTGAAAGTTCTGTTCACCAAAGAATGTCCTAAATTTGGTGATACAACTTTTTTAAAAATTTACCTTTTATTTATCTTTTTTTGGTCAGTTTTTTTTTATTTTTTCCATTTTCTGTGCATGTTTTCCATTTATCTTATTTGACAGGCTGAATACACAAATTAAGGGCAATGGATAAAATTAAAAGTTAAGGATATATGTAAAATAAAAGTCTAAACAACAGATTTTTCTAAGTAGAATGAAAAAAACCAGATTGCAAGAAATTATGTGTTGTGTTGTTTCTCCAGAAAAAAGGTGACTTTGCTCTGCATACGAGAGGGAATAGCAGCATAAACTCAGCAAATCAAAAGGAGATTAATAACATACGGACTTTCAATGTCTCTCAATTCTATTACCATAATAGACTTGACACATTTAACAAATAATGACTGCGCTAAAATCATGTACCAGGTCCATTTGTAGACGCTGGAGATAAAGCCATATATAAGACACACACTATCTCTCCTGCTCCTGCTCGTGGAGCTTACATTTTACAAAAGTAAGAGCTAAAGCTAAACTCTAAATCGATGTGCTAACCAACAGATATTGGATAGGTTGTGGGACATGACATTTCAAAAGGAAAATATGAACTATTCACTCAATAGCATAAGTAATAACACTGCTTAATTCCCACATCATTTCTTTATTTTATGTTGTAATCCAAGCAAATTTGGCACCAATTATTCACAATAAAATAAACGTAGAGGAAGCATATAGGACTTTGAAAATAACAATAACAACAGGTGTATTAAGTTTTGGTTCAACCAGTATTTTTATGTGTGTGCATCAGACATTGGGCTAAGAACTAGCTTTAAAGAGTAACGATTATTACATAGTTTCTTCTTTCAAGGACTCTAGACAATGGCTAAACTGATAATTTAAAAAAATATGATGAGTGTTAAGAAAGACAAGCAGTTGTGGATTATAGAGTAGGGGAAACAGGCCCAATATAGGGATGAGGGGAAGGCTTCTGGAAGCCTCTTACTAGGTGGTAACTAAGCAAAAGGTATTGAACAGGAATTCCATATATGTGATAAAATATAAATAAAGGCACAGAATAATAGTATCTGTGAAGAGGTCAAGAGCTCTGTGTTACTAAGTCATTAAACATAGTGCAGGAAAATGAGGCAGATTTAATTTATATGTAAGTCATAGATTTTCCTATCTTATGGAGTTTGGTATTTATTTGAAGAATGATGGGAAATCATTGGAATGCCTTAACAACTGGAATGTCATAGTCATATCTGCATCTTAGAAAGAACTAGCTAGAAGCAGTGAGTTCAGAAACCCAGTGGTTCAGGCAAAAAATTGTGAAGTGTTGACATGAGGTGGAAGATAGCAGGGGTAGGGAAGGAGAATACACTGGATGTGTATTTAGGAGGTAAAGTCAATAGGAATTGGTGATGAATTACATCTGGGTCTAGAGTGAGAGAAAATTGAAGAGCTAGGTGAAAGTAATGAATTGTGATTTAAGCTTCTTAGATTTTTGATACCTGTAGGATACTGAGAAAAACATGGTCCCTCTATGTAGTGTGACTTTACCTAATGATTTTCTACTTCATCATCTACTTCATTTCTTCAAACTAAACCTTGAGATTGATCTGAAGTTTTGGTGGCTACAATGCAGGAGAGTGTCCTGAGAACATGGTCAGCCATTTATTCTCTGCTGAGTAGGGAGGGCATGAAGCCGATCAAAGAGGGATATAGTAAATGGTGCATAGATACTTGTAATTTAGTTTTTATTCACGCCACTAAGACAGATACCGTAGTCTCTTAAATATTTATAGATTAATAAATGATAGATTATTAATTATCATTTTCAGGGACTCTGACTCTACTGTGATCATTTAACTATGTTCAGTGCTATTGACAGAACTATATTACTCAAAATATGTGAATTTAAAAGACCATTTGTGCAATCCATTGAACTAAAATGATGCAATTCATCTCTACACATTCAGAATTTCAAATGTTTAAAAATCATCTGTTTCCATGTTGGTGAATTCTGCCCTTATTAATAGATAATTATTTATTTCTAATGCCTACTGAAGACTTAAAACAGCATAGTTGTGTGCAAATTTAAAAAAAAAGTAAAGTATATAGGAGATTAAAATTTTGAAAATTATATTCCTTAAAAAAGATTTCCCATAGTTAATTTTTTTCAAATTTTAAAATATAGGGTCCTGATCTTCGTGAAAAAAGAAATATCTGAAAACAAATTAACTTTTTGAATGCAGCAGGTCTATCTGTTGTCCCTTTCACTGAACTGTTTTACTGATCTCTTTCAAAGAACCATGTTTATGACTTTTCAGGGTCTCTTAGCTCTTGATATTATAGAATGTACACAAAATGATGATTATTCCAGCATTATGTAGAAGGCTAACATACATGCCTAGATGGTAAGTTTCAAGAGAAATTTTTCCTAGGTTTAGGAAGACATATGAACAAAAATGATATGCTATGAGTTGGTTAATGAATTGATCCAGTAAAATTTAACATTGGAAAGCATTAAAAAGGATAAAATTTTTGTAAAAAAGAAAACCTTGGGTCAAGGGTGAAAACCAAATAAATACTGACAATCAGTAACCGTAAATTTATAAAATTGTAAACCCAAACTCAGATTCATTACACAATGCAACCAATAAGACAGTAATGATTTGTAAAAGTAGGAAATTAACTACAAGTGCCTGCCCTGAAAATTCTCAAGTGGAAGAAATGACCTGAGGCTGATTACTGTCACTGCTATGGCTCTGGTTGAATGAGCTCTAATTTGACCCTCAAGTGACAATTTCACCAAAGAACAACAGTGAGGAATATATGAAGACAGCCATTTCAACACAATGCTTTCAGAGGTTGGCTGACCTAATGTCAGTGTCAAAAGTGGGAAGAAATTGAATGCCTTTTCTAAAGAGTAGAAAATCCAGAAACATTTAGGATCGTAGCTTATGTGTAGCCAGCCAAGAATCTTCAAAAGAGAAAGCACATGAAAACTCAATGGACTGTCATACTCAAAGCAAACATAGTAGGCAAATGTTATTACCTAAGATTATACAAACACAAAAAATTCAGTGAACATGCAGGTGGATATGTTGATTTATGTTAGTTCATATAAATTTGTGTAGTGTACTGTGTGCAAAGCAATGCACAATCTTATGTGCTATTACTTTTGGGTTCCATAATTATAGTTACACAATCCTGAAACCAAAGTCACTAATAAAATGATCTAAATTTTGCCAAATATATTTAGTCTTGTCTCCAAATTTGCTGTTCTCTCCTGGATTATACCCTTTCCTTTCTCTTCAATAAGTCCAAAATATCCTATTCTTCATCTAAAACACATCTAACTTATCTGTGATTTCTTTCCCTTTTTCTTTTTTTTTTTAAGATTTTATTTATTTATTTAGCAGAGAGAGAGAGACAGCGAGAGAGGAAACACAGGCAGGGGGAGTGGGAGAAGAAGAAGCAGGCTTCCCACTGAGCAGGGAGCCCGATGCGGGGCTCGATCCCAGGACCCCGGGATCAGGACCTGAGCTGAAGGCAGATGCTTAAGGACTGAGCCACCCAGGCATCCCTCTTTTCCTTTTTCTGAATTTTTATTCTATTTACTTCTTTGACAATAAAGTAACTTTTTCTCTATTTAGATTTTACAGGCTGCTAGGAGTTGAGACATGTTTTGGGGTGATGAAAGCTCTATGATTTTGTTGTGATTTCATTTAACAATGATTTTAAATTAATATAAGCATATTCTGGATTATGACCATTTTTAAAACTATTGTCACTCCATTCTAATCAATATATGTATTTGAGATCTGACTTTAAGTTTGTACATATTAAAAATGTTATAATCAAAATAATTTGTGTCAGTAGGGGAACATCTGAGGGTTTTTTTTATCTCTTTAATAGAAAGGGAACATACTATAAATGAAAACCTACTAAATTTTTATCAAATACTGATTTAATATCCAATTATTTGTCAAATTAGTAACTTAAAAAAGTCTCTTTTCCTTATAGCTGAGTTATAAAATGCTTAAAGAAAAGACATCTCTGAATTATTTTAAAATATTTAATAGTTGGTTCTCATACAAAAGTTCCTCAATGAATACTTACTGAAGGATTTCATATACCTAAAAAGGAGTGATACTTACCTTCAAAATCTTTATCACCCTAAAGTTAGATGTTATAGACAACTTTTATGAAGTGTCATGACTAAAAATGTTGCAGGTGTTCATTTCTTCAATATATCTGCAAAGTGAAGAAAAGAATCAGAATATATAATCCTTATAGTGGAGGCTGTTGGTGCGCCATCCTTTGGTTGGGGAGCACCTATTTCCCAGCTGCTGTGAGTGTTGGCTAATAATAGCTTAGAACTTCTGCTTTCTCTGAAAGTTGTCCTCACCCAACTGAGAACTTCCACTACATGGAGGCTATGCTCCCCTTACTTCAATAACTAACTGTCAGCAGGATACAAAACACTGAGTCACTCCATCAAGAGAGAAACTCACTCTCTGGTATAGCTGTGTTCCAGAAATTCCATAGGCTCGGACTCCAGTTAATCTCCAACTGAGACAATGTCTTTGTTTAGCTCATTCCCTGACTTATCTTGTTTCTCTTACTCTTCTTCTGAAAACTCTCCCTTGATAAAACACTTGAACAAGAATCCCAGTTTTAGCCTCTGTTTTTAAAGAACCTAATCTAATAAAATCAGTGAGAGAAATAGTCATTGAATTTCAGAAGGAGTATGAAATAATTGATACCTTATAGACAAACATGCTTCAAACTGAGTCTTAAAAGTGCTGAACAAAAGAATAATACATATTTTCCTTAATAGGAAAAATGAAACCATTAATTTTTCATTATTTGAGGGTAACTAATGCTTAAATATCTGTGCCTTCTTATTCAAACACAATTACTGACCTCCAGTGCTTTAATGATAATGTGTTAGGCCACCTATTGGGTTTGTAAATCCTACAATACAGAAAGAGATTTTTTAAAAGCCCACAATCCCTGTTTAGGAGAGTCAAACTGTATATTCCACTGTGTATTAATTACTTATTTATGCAAAACAAATTATCACAAAATTTAACAACTCAAAACAACACACATTTCTTACCTTACAATCATCGGGATATCATTTTGCAAGGTGCTCTGCCCGAAGGTCTCTTACAAGACGGCAATCAAGGTGTCAGACGGGAGTCTTCATCTGAAGGTTTGACTGGTGAAGGATTTAATTCCAAGCTCAGTGGTTGTTGGCAGAATTCAGTTCCCCACTGGTTATTGGTTAGAGGCCTCCCTCAGTTCCTTGCCACTTAGATCTCTTCAAATTATAGCTTGCCTCATCAACCTATGCAAGCCAAGAAAGCAATAGAGGGAATCTGCAGGCAATATTAAAGTTATAATCCTTTGTAAGCCAATCACAGAACTGACATGACATCAATTTACCACATTCTATTGGTCACTAGATTCAGTCTATCCTTGAGGGGAACAGGCTGCATAAGGGCATGAGTACGGGGAAGTGAGATTTATTGGAAACTATCTTAGAGGTTTGCCAACCAAAATTGGAATAGAGTTTTTTTCTAGCAGTCAGATCTCTAAACAATCATTTTTTTTAAATCTCCACCTCACTTTGACTAAAATAAGGAAAATACCACCCAACTACTGACTTAAAACAAATGTTACAAGAGAGTTGGATATTGTGGACTTATATTCTAAAGTGGTTTCTTACTTCCTTAACAATGATAAAGGAGGGATATAAAGGAAGAGGAAAAAGTTTTACCAGTGCCTAAATTTTGTTTATTATTTGTTTTAAATCTGGATTCCAATGTAGGATGTTAAAGGAGTTGCAGATTGATGCAAAAAGATGAAGAATAAAACCAAAACAATTCTTTTCTGAAATTTATATCAAATCATGACACTGATTTTCCTTAACTCTTAGTGGCATGTGACAGCCTTGAGAATTACTCATCAGCTTCTCATACTCTACATAGACCCTGAGGGATCTGGCTCCTGCCTGACTCTGAACTCATTTTTTGACTTATCTCCACTGCACACCTGCCGCCCCCCACCCCACCCCAGTTCATAGGAGCTATCCTTAAGTCCCCATGACCTGCAAAAATTTTGCTATTTTGTGTGTATTTGCTTTCCGCTTTGCCTGAAAGTGTTTCCCTTATATTTCTCATAGTGGATCCATCCCATGTTGCTTTATGTTCTCAGTGATAACAAACCATGGCCACCTGCTTCTCTGAGAATTGCTGTCAGCCAAATAGCACACCTCAAACAGAAGGATTTTCTTCCCTACCTGCCCCCTTCTCCCAGAATTGTACAATGTACAATTGTACAATTGTACAATGATATACTGACACTAGGATGCAAAAAGTTTAATTGTCTCTCCTTCAAAGAGAAATGTATAAGTACACATCACTCTTTCATAGTAGGTGTCACTTTTATAATTAAAATTAAATTAAATTAAATTAAAAATTTATCATTTTCTTACTTGTCTTTGTCTATTCCTCCCATTTGCCTGAAAGCTCTCCAAAGGAGATAAGAACCATTTATTTCTTAATCAGTTTTAAAACCCCTAGACTAGTGAAGTGTCTAGTTCATGGTAAGCTCTCAATAAATATATTTTGTTTGGATTAAGAATGACAAATTAATTACTTAATTGATCAAGACTTTTGACCTTGTTTAAATTCAAACCATGGCATGTCTTGCCTGTCTTGGCTTCCTTATGTCTAAAGTTAGAATACATCCTAGTTTTCCCAGTTTGTATCTGGGTCTCTATGTAATTATTAATGCCTTTCCCTTTTGTTCTCAAAAGTATCCTGACTTGAATGATAAATTAAATTGCCATCTAATTTATGTCTCCAGACACCTCTCTCTCCTAGTCCTTACTTTTTTTTATTACTATTTATTATTTGTGTGTGTGTGTGCCTCCATGTGTGTGTGTGAATTTGTTACCACGCTCGGGAGAGTCGAATTTCATTACTTATAAAGTATAAAACCTTGAACAGTTTGTTTAAATCTCTTTAAGTTTATACTTACTATCTTAAAAAATATTAATCATGGCACTAACCACTGTTATAATTTGTAAATTAGATAAAGAACAACAGAATCTATAATTAGGGTATTTAAATGATGAATTCCCCGCCCTTAAGATCACCATGCAAGCTAAGCCGCCATTTGTTTATCGATATTATTTTATTTCTCTCACTTATTGCTTTAGGATCTATGTCTAGGTGAAGCTTGAGAGAAAAGTTAGTATATAGGCTGTATACTTTCCAAAATTTAGTTCTATCCATATTAGTTACCTACTTTAATGAGCAAGCATTAAAATGTATATAAATCTTATTTTCAAGATTTAAGAAAATATATTAAACTTGTACATTTAAATTAAGAAGAAATTACTTCTTTCAATGTATATTTCCAAACTAAATTATAAGCATTAATACAAATAATTAAAATGTAAGGATTATCACCTTAACTTTAGATGGACTTTTCTCTTTTCTTGAGGAACAAAAAGAAGGTATCTGTCAAAATCATCTGAAAATGAAATTTCTAATTTTATGTTACCAATATGTAATAGTTTGGGTACATGTGCTTAAAAATACTAAGGATGACTTCTGCTTATCCCAGTTTAGTCATCAAAGCAATGGAAATTCTAAAAAATCGTGACAAGAAAATTAGAAAACCAAGTAAGTACCTTAACCACAAATTAAAAATTATTCAGGTTAGACAGTTAGAATGCTTCTTTCGGAGGCCCAGCTAACCAAATACATTGAAAAGAATGATGTTTTTGATTGAGGTCAGTAGAGCCCAATAACACGGGCATTCCTTCTCCCCAAAACTGGCAAGCAAATAAACAAAAATGCTTTAAGTCTGTAGTTACATACACAGAGGTAAAAGAGAAATGAGTCAAATGCCAAGAGAATTCATGCCTAAAAACTATTTTCTAAAGTATTTTATAATTGAGACCTTGGGTTCTGCCACCTTAAATAACGGTCATTTTACTAAAAATCGGTAAAAAGATCAAGTGGAAAAAAAAGTCAATGGGCCACAATGTGGACTTTTGGTGGCCTTGCAAGCTACAGTGAACCAGCCTTTTCTTTCTTCTACAATTACAAGTAGTAGCAATGCTAAAAAATGAGGAACTAATTGACTAGAGAGAATGATAGAGAGGAAGATTATCTTGTATCTATCAGAAGCCCTAAAACATCTGGAATTGTTCAATTTAGTTCACATGGGCAATAAAATGGAAAAGCTGGTGGATAGTAATTCAGTGGCTTCCCACTTCATTGTGCTTTCTTTGTATTTTTGCAATCCATTTGATATGTATTTTTATTTTTGAATGCTAAATGGTGTTCATTATATAAATGAAATGAGCCACTTGGTGACTATCGAGACATTGTTTCTACAACCTGCCAAAAATTAGCTGAACAACTGCCATGAGTGATGATGGGGAACTAAGTCCTTGCATATGCTGAAAAAAATATAAAAAATAAATTCCATGTGTATTGCATGTCCTTCAATTCACAGCTGGTTAAGCCATTAAAATTACTACATTTTTTCCAATTTGCTTCACACTGAATGGAATTTATGATTCTATTTGCAAAATTAACATTCATTTCCCTCTATTTTTCAGATGCTGATGATCTTGTTTTCAATTTCCAAGACTACAACATCAACTCTTTCCCCCTCTAGCCCTCTATTTTACACCAGTTTATTCATTATTTGTTATTAAGTCAGACAGGGCTGAGGAAGTGGAGAAATGGTAATAAATAATTGTGTGACATAGGAAGGTGAGTAAGTAGGTGAGTAAGTAATAGTTGGATGAACGGATATACCGTCAATGATAGATAGATAATAGGTAGATAAAAAGAGAGGAGTTAATACAAAGAGACAGAGAGAATGAGAAAGAGAGTAAGAAAAAAAAAGTCTTCACACACACATGTTTATGTATTTTAATACCATCAATCAAATCTTGAAGGGCCAATGACCCTTTCTTCCTGGTTCCTCTCATGTGTTGGTTTTATGCTTTCAGTGCTCAATTTATATTGGACAATTATATTAGCTTTATTTACTAGTCTTTTTCTATCTTTCACATTCCTAAAGGCATTTTTGCTTCCTATCCAATGCCCAATTTTACCCATTTATCCCATGTTTTTCTGCAACGATCAGGGTTCAAGTCCATTTAATGGCTCCTCATTTAACCTCAGATAGTTCCTCTTATCTTCTCTGAGTGTCAGTTGTCTTGTTCTAATAAACAAAATTATGGTTACTCTTATTGACCTCCCAATAGGTTGTAAGAATTGAGTAGATGGTAAATGCGAAAATTCTTGTTCAGTAAGATGTGTACTTAAAAGAATTCTGAAAACTAAAACCATATATATAGAAGACATGAAGCAGGTCATTTCAGTCAATTCAATGAGCCATTTACATACATAGAAGTTAAGCAAAGGATAAAATAATGATTCAGTTTGATTTCCTTTGTTTGCCAAACCTAATTTTTCATACGTATTAAAAGGAGGTGAGAATAAATTAACCAAGTATACCTTAATGACTATGTGCTTGAAATGATCACTTTCCTACCAGTTTTGATAGAAAAAATATTCTTCAAAACATTCATCTTAGAATCACAATTTTGTTTCAACCCTTGGGATTATAATGAAATGTGATTCGTTTTTTTTTTAATTAAAGATTGTTTTCATCAGTGCAAAACTCAAATATAGTATATATAAGATTAATGTGTAACATGCATAAAATACAACTGATTTTTACAAAGAATTATTATGAATATATGAACCACACAAGTGAATAAATGCAAGTATTCATTAATTTAATCAAGTGCTAGATTTTAAAATGTATTTTCCTAAAAAGATAAACCTTAAATGGATCATATACTACTCAGTTTGTATCCTGGAATATGAAGCCCTTAAATTTGAACATACCATAATAGGATTCTGAATATGAAACAAGGGGGAATTAACTCTGATCTTAATTTAATTTGATAACAAACCAAGGTTTAGAATATTACCCACACATGAAAGAAAATAAGCAGGCATTTGGGAAATAGGGGAAAAATGGACAACCTTAATATTTTGAGACACAAGACATTTGCATATTTTTCAGAAGTGTTTTGAGAATAACAGACATTTGCACATGTTTTTTATATTAAAAACAATTTCAATTGCCAATAGGAATGCTTGTAATTCCCATACCCTCATAGGTAATGTAAAGTTTCTTGGAAGAAAACAGAAATAATCATTCTGTGTTTTTAATAATTACAAAAGCTGCAGCTTATTTTTCTCAAAATTTTACTTAATATACTTTTTCCAAGATAAGTTTACAAATATTGCTAAAACTAAAGGAATTTAAAGCATTACAAAGCTGTGTACTTTTGTTAGCTCTTAGGAAAAATAGAGAAGTTTTATTATGCTAGCTACTTATGTAATTAATATGTTTACTACATATTAAACTGTAACAATAGAAAGGTTATATAGAAACAAATATGCTATTAAGGTCAAATATGCCATATGAATATAGAAATATACTCTTCAATTAAGAGGAATTCCTTCTTATACAGGGCTTGGTGATAAAGAAGGGGAAATAGTATTTATATCGAAGTTTTCCTATAGTATGCTTGATGAATTAACTAATGCTCTTTCTCTCTTTTTAATTTTTTTGATCATTCCATAATTTCTTTTCATGTCATTACAAAATCAGCATTCCATGGGACAGAAAGCACACTCTTTTGTTTTACGCTAATAGCCCAAAAAGGATGTGGGCATCATGAAAGTCTTGATACTGATAAGTATTTCCAAAGGATGATCTGGCCTACACAACTACTTGTCAGTTTTTCTCCATCACAAGAATGTCAAAAAGGTCTGTAAATTCTCTAGTAAATGGCTAAGTAATATGTATCCTAAAGGATTCAGAACTTCCCAAAGATTATTCACAGAATCAACTCTGATTCCACATTTAGTTTGTCAGTGTAGGAGTCAGGGTTCCCAATGACATTGCTTCTTTGTGACTCAGCAAGCAGCATGCAATAATATGGGCTGGTGAAATTTGGTGTAGCTGAATTAAGACATAACTTAGTAAGTGCATATTGTTTTGTTTAAAATGTTGCAGAAGTTGTCTGTATTCAAGAACTCAGTCAAAGAAAAAAAATTCAAGGAACACATGACCTAAAATTGAATCTAGGGAATGTTCCTATATTATTAAATAACATATCAAGGTATATTTTGCATCCATGTTTAAAAAAAAAAAAGAAGGAAGGAAGGAGAGGAGGGGATGGGGGGAAGAGAGGGGAGGGGAGGGGAAAGGAAGGGAAGGGGAGGGGAGGGGAGGGGGGAGGGGAGAGGAGAGGAGAGGAGAGGAGAAGAGAAGAGAAGAGAAGAGAAGAGAAGAGAAGAGAAGAGAAGAGAAGAGAAGAGAAGAGAAGAGAAAGAATAGAAGAGAAAAAAAAAGAAAAAAGAAAAGAAAGGAAAAAGGCTTGTGAAAGGCTAAACAAAACTTTTTGCTTAGTATTGGGACTTGAGTTCATGCCCCTGGTATGAACAAGATGCTTCTGGGGAACAAAGTTGATGAAGTTCAGGAAGAAGTACACATGGAATAGAGTGTGTCCTGAAAGTGTGGTTGGGTGTCCCACCTGCTCAGTCAAACAGGGTCCTTTTCATGTGACAAGGTCTCCATTCACAGTTGGTATAGTCTGCAATGCGATTCTTTTTACCCCAAATTGACAAATGCTTTCCCTAAAAGGTTCCACAATAGAACAAATATGAGAAGCTTAATAATAGGTATGGTTTTATCCTGACAGACAATGCCATTAATTTTAACACTTGATCACTCAGAACTCTAGAAATGTTGATAGAAAATGTGATGAATACTAAAGTCTTTTAAGGGGAAAACTATCATAAAAATAACAATGTTCTGTCTTTATTGCATTTGGACTATTATTATAGTTATCAATTAATAATATGTACTAAGAAATATGAAATAAAGAAAGACTTGAATATCAGTAACATGAGTAGACCAATACAAAGACAATGGTCGGTTTTTTGGTTTTCCCATCTGTTAAGAGTCCTTAGTAGATGATTCATCGTAAGGGAAGGGTACAGACTACAAAAAATAGGCTAGACTCATGTGACTATTTAGTCAACAAAATCAAATCTCACAAGGTACTAGAGGTTTAGAAACAATTTCCTAAGAAAATGGCTCATTCCTGTGAGGGAAATAACCACTTTCAATTTATTGAATGCTTACTTTGGAATTTTGCTAAGAATAATTTCATTTAATATTCCAATGACCCTACAAAAAAGGTACTATCAATTCTATTGTAATAATAGAGAAATGGAGGTTTAGAGACATTTACTGAATTGTCTAATTATATTCGTAAAGCTGCAGAGCTAACATCCAAACCAGTAATTCGGTGATTCCAAACCACGTGGCTCATTCACTCAACTTTTGTCAAGAGAACAAGTAAGCTTGCGTGTGAGGAATAAATAGACCTTAAGGACACTGGGATACTCATTTAGCAGTGTGGTGTTGGCCAGAGGTGGTGAAAGAGGATGTAAGCTTAGTCTTGAGTAAGGAACTTTGAGTGAGGAAAGGATTAAAGAGACGAAATGAGGAATAGTTTAGCAAGTTGCCTTTGCAGCTTCTCTCTTGTTTGACTTTCTTGCATTTTGAAATCAATAATCAGGACAACAAAAGCAATCTTCTTTTTTTTTCTCCCAGTCTGCACACATTTGAAAAAACAATGAAAGTGAATGTCCCTAATCCTCAAGACTGTTTGAAGATGTTTTCTAATGGCAGAAAGAATGGATTCAACTTGCTAATTCAGAAAAGTACACATTTTGTCCTAAGATAGATAATATATAATATACATGGATATAGTAATTTTTATTTTTTTTAAAGACTTTATTTAAGAGAAGAGAGAGATAGCAGGGCGGAAGGGAGGGGCACCTAGGGAGAGGGAGAAGCAGACTCCCCGCTGAGCAGGGATAATGACTTGATGCTTAACTGACTGAGCCACCTAAAAGCCCTGATATAGTACTTTTTTAAATGGATATATTACTATTCATTGAAAGAACATTATCTGTCTGATAGACAACTATTTGAATGTAAATTAATATGAGACACTGAAATTCTAATTACTTATTATTTTTAGTTGCTATAAAAAAGTATTGCATCATTTATCAATTGAAATTCTTTCAACTACCTCAAAGTCAAATAAATAAAATTGAGCCAATTTTCTAATCTATATATTTTAAATTTATATTTTCTAAAAATGAACTTGAATTTTCAAAAAGTGAATTTATTAATTCACTGCAACACTTGATATGTCAAAACTTATGACAAATGAAATGAAAAACAAACACTATAGTAATTATTGGTTTTCAATATTTCTTTGCAGTATTTTCTTTTAAACAAAGGAGGTAGAAAGACTTGGACTCCATATAATCCAACATCTCATTTTACAGGAGAAGCAGAAAAGCAGAGCAGCAAATGACTTGCCTGAGGTCATAGAACAGGGTAAGGATTGACACTGAACTATTCAATGTGGGACAGTTTACAAAAATGCCCATACATTTTTTTCCCTCCCATCAAGAGGCCTACTTTTTCATCCCTTATGTCTTTGCTAGTCTTCTGAGTTGCTTTGGCCAATGTTATATCATCAAGTATGATTCAAGTAGATGCTTGGAAAGTGTTTCTGTGTTGGGGCTTGCTCTTTTATTGCTCTTGGAACACCAAGAAGGCTGGGATAGCTTGTATAATAATAAGACACATGCCACCCAGTTGTCCTTATCTCCTTGGCCAACGACCTGCCAATCATCTCACTTATTAGTGAACATATTCTAGATCATCCAATCACTAGTTGGTTTTCCATCTATTTCCAGCTAATTGCACACACAAGTCACCTGGAAAATAATAAATACCCAAGAGACCAACAAAAGCATGAGTTAAATGAATTGTTGTTTTAAGTCACTACATGTAGAGGTGACATGTTACACAAAGAAAGCTAACTGACACAAATATATATTTAAAAATTAAGGTCTCTGGGGGCGCCTGGGTGGCTCAGTCGTTAAGTGTCTGCCTTCAGCTTGGGTCATGATCCCAGGGTCCTGGGATCGAGCCCCACATCGGGCTCCATGCTCCACAGGAAGCCTGCTTCTCCCTCTCTCATTCCCACTGCTTGTGTTCCCTCTCTCACTGTGTCTGTCTCTGTCAAATAAATAAATAAAATCTTAAAAAAAAAAAAAAAAATCAAGGTCTCTGGAGCACCTGGGTGGCTTAGTCGGTTAAACATCTGCCTTCAGCCAGGTCATGATCCAGGAGTCCTGGGACTGAGCTCCGGGTTAGGGTCCCTGCTCTGGGGAGAGCCTGCTTCTCCCTTTCCTCCCTGCTCATGCACTCTATCGCTCTCTCACTCTCTCTCTCAAATAAATAAATAAATAAATAAATAAATAAATAAAATCTTTAAAAAAAAATTCAGGTCTCACAATGCATCTTTGCAGAGTAACCCAAAATAGCAGATCTTCCACGTACATTGTGTTGATAAAATTAAAGACAAATAAGAATCTGCTGCTTAAAATTCATTGGAGCTATTCTAAATCTTTTGGAAAGAGTCCTCATATAGCACTGCTTAGGCAAATAATTCCCACAAAATGTGACAAAAGACTTTCCTTTATTAAATTTATATACGTTCTAGTAATGAAAAAATTGCAAAAATAAGATGACTCAGAAGTAAAGGAAAATTAAGAAGGCAGATTGGTAACTGGAAGCTGGTACATTTATATCTAATAGAAGAGGAAAAAATAATACGATAACACAAAATAGTTCACAACAGCAACAAAAACAAAAATAATCAAAATTCAGAGGGAATTCAGAGAAGCTTAAAGAGTTTACATATTGAAATAAAAAAACTGTATTATTCAATCATGTATATTTTCAGCAGCAAAAAAAAACAAAACAAAAACAGCCCTACTTAGCCTAATTAATGCTGCCTTAGGTAAATATTTAAACTATCTTCAAATCCTTGCCATTTTATTAGTAAAACTAAAAAGTCAATGTAACCAAGCAGTAACAATAAAATAAATTGCATGCATGCATAAAATATATCTACAAATGACAGTAAGTTGCATGAGCACTAGCTGAACATTTGAGGTATTCTGAGGACATGTGTTTTGAGGCAAAAAATGTCCCCAAGTGTTTGGACATGAGAGTTTCTAAACAGTGGGAGTTTAAGTGCCTTGGAATGCTAGGATAGTTTGGTTAAATAGTAGCTAATAGAACGTGATTCTCAGAGTCTGAGAGACAAGGCATAATTACATTCTCCACCTTTACCACTTTGGGAATTGGGACTGATGAAAGTAACGTTAAAACACATTATTTTCAGTAATGCATATTTAAATTTAAAATTTTAATTTTAAAATTTAAGTAGGTTGGCACGAACATTGGAATGAACACTGGAGAGTAATTATAAGTACAGTTTCCATTATATAAAGTACCAGAACATACCACAGCTAGAAAATAGGATCTGCTTTCTATGTGCTTAATAAGCAAGCATGACAAACATGACAAATTTCAAACTCTATAGGTTAAAGATATCAATGATTCTAGGATAGATAGGGTTGATGCTCCAAGAAATAAAACACCAAATTTGAAGCAATGCAAGTAAACAATCTTGGGAAATACAAAATTCTACATAGTGAAGAGAGCTGGAGGGGCAGATTGGGCCTGGGGTGTGGGGAGGGGGGAGTGTAGGAATTGGAGGAGGAGGAATATTTGCAAGGTGCAAGTTCTGACCCATTTTCCATAAATTTGGCACACTGGTTAAGGGCATTAATGTGCCCTTAATTTTTCATGGACAAATTTTAAATGCTTAACAAGTTAACCATATTTAGCTTGAAATGTGGTCATTTAAACTTGATTAGCGTCATGGATAATGTTGTGAAGTGTCTCATGCACTGGCGGTCATTTTCCTGTTCGAAGGGAAGTTTAGAGAAGTGATACTGTCACTCTTTTATCTGTTAATACTGTCAAACATAGATTCTCTGACTTTCAGCAAATTCTCTTTATTCCCATTAGAACACTTCTTGCCTTTTACTATGAAATTTTTTTTTCATTATAATAACCAGCCTTTTGACTACTTAAATAATAGGAACAGTATTACATGGAAGATTTCATTTTCAAAATTGTAGAATCATAGCAGGTTTTAGCAACTGCCTCAGCAAACAGTTCTGACAGCACAAATATGTCTGGACATAGAAGATTTAAGGCAAAAATGTTAGTTTGCTCTTTTTGGCTTGCCTTGGTGTCATTGTCATTGTTAGATGCCACATAACCCAAACCAGTATGATATCTCTAATTCAATATGCTATCTCTTAGTTACATGAATTTCTAATAGCAGTGGGAATGGACATGTGTACGTGGGCACACCTGCCCATGTAGGTGTGGTGTGCATATTTAAATTATAGCATATGTATATTTTTTAATTTTATTTATTTATTTGAGAGAGAGCAGAGTGATCTAGAACACAAGTGGCGGGGAGGAGCAGAGGGAGAGGGGGAAACAGGCTCCCCGCTGAGCAGGGAGCCCAGTGCAGGACCCAATCCCAGGACCCTAGGATCATGACCTGAGCTGGCAGGTGCCCCTATATCATATGTATATTTTAAATAACTTTTTACTGATCTTATCACTTGAAACACAGATTACTCGAAAATTTC